>NC_046155.1:36292837-36529811 GCF_011064425.1 Rattus rattus
GTGTGTTCCGATGTACTTCCACAAATGCATGCACACGTATGTATGTAGAGGTCAGAAACTGACACCGAGTGTCTTCCTTGATCACTCTCCGTGTTATACGCTGAGGTCTGGTTTCTCACTTGAGTCCAGAGCTTGTCAATTCCACTCACGTGGCTAGCCAGCTTGCTCCCTGTCTATACCTGCTGGGTGTCAGGGCAACAGACAGGCTATCACACTGCCAACATTTCCATGTGTGCTGGGGACCCCAACTCCAGTATTCGCACTTCGTGGCAGATGCTTTTCCATTGAGCCACCTTCCCCGTTCGACATCCCACTAACTCTGCCAACCTCTTGAGCCACAGTATTCTGCTCTCCCGGCTTCTTGGTATTGAATCTCTGAAAGCAAGCAGCAGCTTTCACATCCTTCATTTCGAAATCAAATTCCTCCAGGAATTTGAGGCATCAAGGTTTTCCACTAAGTCGAGTCTGTTTGACTAAACCTCTAAGTAGGACAGGGACAAAAATTAGGGGTATATTAAAAAAAAATCAAGCAATTCAATCACACATCATTTTATGATTTTAATGTGATTCGGGAGTTATAGCATCCTTGCATCTAGGAAGGGGTTTGGTATCATGGGAGCCCATCCTCTCCCATTTTACAAGGGAAGCGATGGTGAGCCTGAAAGCAGGCTGCCCCAATTCCAAGTAGTGTCCTCCGTCAAATAGCTGTCTCTAAAGAACAGACGTCAGTGCTGCTTCTGCGGTCAGGCTCAGAGCTGACAGTCTGTGCAGGCTGCTAAGGGGGCTCTGGTCCACCCCTGCCTCCCAGGCCCTCTCACTGAGGCTTCCAGATGGGGCCCTGGTCTGATCCTTCCTCTCCCCAGTCTCCTGCTGAGGCCACCTTCATTGAAGCTTCCACATTATACTGTTTGAGATTCCTCTGTTGAAGTCACTGTGCTGGAGGATCGTGGCAATGTTGAAAGCCTCCCTGGCTTTTCCCAGAAGGCCTGAGACCCTGCAAATCCGGGTACAAGCACTGCCATGTTGAACTTTCTCTGCAGATTGCTAATATTCCAAAGTCAAGACTGTCCCTGTACCTCTGAGAACATGGCCCGTGTGAGGAGGCCCTTAGGCAATCTGTACCTCACCTCAAGGGACTCTGAAGCACGGAGTGTGAATAGAGGTTTTCTTTTCGTTCCGAGACTGTTGCCAATGGCCCCTGATCACTTTCGAGGGAGGTTGAAGACTTTGAGAATGAACAAACAGCCAAAAGGCCTGACACCTACAGACACCGTCATACACTAGCATTGCTGCTCCGCTTGCTTTGCACGTGTGTGTCGGATGCGTGTGCACGCATATGCATATGCATATGTGGAAGCCAGAGGTCAGCCTCAGCTGTCATTTCATAGGTGTTGTCTACCCTGTTTTTTGAGAGTCTTTCCCTTGGCCTAGAACTTGATAATTAGGCTGGCTGGTCACCCAGTTCCAGAGAGATGCTCCTGCCTTTGCTTCCCCAGCATGCACTACCATACCAAGCTTGGTTATGTGATTCTAGGAATTGACCTCGGGTTCTCTTGCTTGCACGGCAATACTGAGCCATCTCCATAGACCCCTTGAGCAGCTTTCTGGTCTCCGAAGTTTCTTCAGTTGACCTCAGACTCAATCCTTTACCACTCTGGGCCTCTACTTCCCTTTAGAGCAGTGGTTCTCAACCTTCCTAACGCTGCAACCCTTCTTCAGTCCAGTTCCTCATGCTGTGGTGACCCACCCGCCTCCCCCAAGTTTTGCTGTTGCTGCTTCATAACCATGATTTTGCTACTGTTTTGAATAGTAATGTAAATATCTGATATGCAAGATCCCTGATATGGGACCCCCGTGAAAGGGTCATTTAACCCACAAAAGGGTTAAAACCCACAGGTTTAGAACCACGGCTGTAGATGATGCCCAGGCCCTCACTTGGTTCCCAAGTCAAAACGTTTGGAGTCTCAACAGAAGTTGTCTTTAACACCACACTTTCTAAAACAGAAAGGGGGTAGGGGGAATGGAAGGAAGGAAAGAAAGAAGGAAGGAAGGAAGGAAGGAAGGAAACAAATGAGATGAGAGAGGGTGAGAGAGAGACACTAAAAAAGAAAAGAAAAGAGAAATAGTTAATGAACAAAAGGAAAAAAAAAACCCACTAAGGAAGGCAGGCTGGGGAGGTGCTTTCCAACCATAACTACCTACAATGCATTGAGTTTTTGTTGTGAATTGAGGCGTATTTAACTTTCAAAACACAGCCCAGCAGAAACCACCGAGAGCCCTCTGCCTACTTAGACTCTGAAGTGGGAGACTGTCTTGTGTAGCCACTTCTGTTTGAGAAAGGGAAGGAAAGGCCGGCAGAAAATTTGTTAGAGTTTGTGTCTTTTTCCCTCTAAACCTAAAATACTTTTCTATTTTGGAGGATTTTTTTTTTAAGTTGTCGAAATTTATGAAAAGTGTTTAACCCATCACCCAACGATCAGCCAGTGTTTGATGAGCGCTGGTTCTGCTTCTAGCAAAAGAGAACTCTTGACGCAGGCACTGGGAAGTCTGTATCCGAGATCTCTCTGTGGCCATGGTGAACAACCCGGCCGCCTGCTCTTAAGAGCAAATTCAGCTGAATACAGTGTTCTGAGGGGTTTTCCCAGCTGGCCTTCTGCAGATATTTCTAACACGTTAGTGCTTCCACGTTCAAACTGAATTTGTTGAAAGGGTTTTTCACATCTAATACAGACTGTGACCATCTGCAGGACTGTCAGTCTTCCCAGACTCCTCCCACTCTAATTAACATAAATCCCAGCATCCTTTGAAGAGGAGCCCCTTCTACAACTAGAATTCAAGTGTTTCTGTAGTGTCACTTCCCTCAAGCCTTTTCTTCAAATCACACTGTTTTGCTGTCATTCCAACCACTGTCGGCTCTTTTGTTTCAAGTTTCATCCACCCATCAATCTTCCAAAAGGAAGGGGGGGAAGAGAGCTATTGTGTGAGATAAAAATTTTGGCAAACCTTATGAAAACAAATTCTTAAAGCATCTCTCATTTCAGAGAAACAAAGTAAAATGTATGAATTGTTTTCTGTCTCATGACTTAACAAAATGATTCCTGGCTAAAGGGAAGTATTTTAGTCATTATCTACATAAAACGTTCAACGGAATGAAAATAACTCCATTGGAACAACAAACCTTGGTGAAGTACCTTCTCTCTAAAGGGCACTGAACTTTGCCTCAAAAAAAGAAAACAAGAAAAGAAAAGAAAAAGGATAACGGGCAAGGGACAAGTTGTTATGTGTGATGTGAGTCAGGCTAATCTATCTGGGTTTTAACAACGACCAACGTCTTTGCTACCTTCTTATCATTTGCCACATGTGGCTGTTGAACACTTGAGATGTGACTGTGTTAAATGCTCAGTGGACTAGAAAACTTAGAAGAATAGAAATAATGGTCCGGGGGTGCCGTTCCATTGGTAGTGTGCTCGCCCAGCATGCGAGGAAAATGTCCTGAGCTTGTTCGTCAGCATAGATAGATCAAAAGTTCAAGGTCATCCAAGTTAGAAGGCAACACGAGACCCTGTCTCAAAATGGTGTTGGGAGGGGTTGAAAAGAAGGGGGCGGGGGAAGCTGGAGAGATAGCTCAGTAGGTAAGAGCTCTTTCTGTGAAAACACAAGGATCAGAGTTCGAATCCTCACATAAAAATCTAAGTTCAAATCCTCACGTAGGGATCTGAGTTTCAATCCTCCATGCCCACATAAAAAGCAGGGCGGGGCTGTGGCTTTGTGTTTACCACTGCGGGGCGGGGGCAAGATAGGCAGATCCCAGGGCCACACTGGCTGTCCAGGATAAAGCTGGAGCTCCAAGTTTCTGATTCAGTAAGTATCCTTGTCTCAAAGCGACAAGGTGAGGAGTGATGGCCGGGGCCGTTCTCTGTCAGTGTCCTGTCACACTCAAAGTTGGACGAGGGGGCCTATACATTCACGCCAGCGCAATGTATTGAGAAGGGCAAAAGCAAACAGGCTCTCCTGTAAGGACACGCTGCTCACTAAATTCACAATATAGACTAGTTATTATCGTTATTAGTCATAATAATTCTAGCTCCCCAGGAGGCTGAGGCAGGGAGGTGGTGAGTCCAGCTTGGGCTACATTGTGAAATGCTGTATAAGATGACAATGACAGTAATAGTCAGAAGAAGAAATTTGAGTTTAAAGAGATGGAAAAATCAATGTACAAAGTGACGGCAGAGAAAACAAGAGAAAGAGCTATGTGGTGACTATTGAAGCAGCGTAATTAACAGAAGTGGGAGAGAAGAGGAGGAGGAGGAAGAGGAAGGAGGAAGAGGGGAAGGTAAGCTAGACCCCTTTAGTCAAATGGATCATGGAGCTGTTTTGGGACTGGAAAACTCATGAGAAACAATAGTTCTGAGGAAAAGATAAATCCAGTTTGATCCTCATAAATTTAAAGGGGTCTAAAAACATCTGAATACTATCAACTAGGTTACTGGACCGGTCCCTCCAAAATCCCGTGGCCAAAAGCCTTTGAGTATCCTCAGCTGTAAGGTGATATAAAGGATGAATTTTCTCAGCAAAGACCAAGGGCGGGACGCAGGGAAAATGAAGTCTGGAAGGTTGCTTGATAATGGTTGCTTGATAGCTCGTGGACTTACTTGGGAAACGGAAAAACACACACATCAATCGACTACGATGAGGTTCTAGGAAAGAACTCTTTATAAGAATTCACCCTGACTGGTGTCCTTAGAAACAGAAAATTGGAACAGAGGCGTGCGCTCAGGGAGAGCAGCACTGGAGGTTGGAAGCAGGCGATGTTTTTATAGGCCAAGGAACCTAGCACGCTGTCCCATTGACCTCCCTCCCCCCACCCCCCCCAGAGCTGGGGACCGAACTTACTAGGCAAGCGCTCTACCACTGAGCTAAATCCCCAACCCCCAACCTCCCTCTTCTGACCTCTGGTTACAGCAGCTGGAGAAAGCCAGAAAAATGTGACTACATCAAATCAGAAAAAAAAAAAAAAAAAAAAAAAAAAAAGGTCACAGCAGACAAGTCAGAGGCTCTGAGACGAAGAAAAAAATGGTTCTGGTAAGGCAACGGAGTCATCGGCGGCCTTGAGAAAAATGGGCTGTAAGAGTAAAAGTGGAAACCAGACAGATAGGAAGATGAATTTTGCAAAACTCTGTGGACGGTAAGAGGAGTTGAAATGGAGTTAGAGCGGGGTTACTGTGTTGTGTACTAGCCTGTCCTTCCTACTTCCTTAGGCATAGTCTCGATTGGTTGTACAGGTTGACCTTGAACTCCTGATCTCAAGTCATCCTTCCACTTGAGCCTATGTAGTTGGGGCTATGGGTGTATGTCATCATTCTTGGCTCTGTGCAACGTCTGCATGACGAGAGCAAATGACTCCTGGAAGACTAAGGTTGCTTGCCCTTTGAGAAAGGGCTTCACGTAGCTGAGGGTGACCTTAAACTGTGACACTTCTTCCGCCTCTACTCCCAAGTCCTTGGACTATAGATGTGGGCCACCATGACCAGCTGAGAAAAGCCAGAGGGGAAGATGCCAAAGAGAATCCAAAAGAAGGAAAAGAGAGGAGAGGGTCTCTTGAGCATCCTGTTCTTCCATTTCCCCGCATGCATGCCATCCTCTAACCTGGCTCTGTTTGATCAAGAGATCACAAGTCCTCAGGGAGAGGTAAAGCAGATATGTAAATTAGCTGTGCCTCTATATAATAACTAGAGATTTGTGCTATAAGTATGGAGGCAGAATACTAATTCACTAGCTTCGTCTATTCTCAAGACCCTGTGAGTTCTCTGAGCTCTTCTATCAAGCTTATATAAAGACCTGAAAAAAGGCTGGAGAGATGGCTCAGCGGTTAAGAGCACTGACTTCTCTTCCAGAGGTCCTGAGTTCAAATCCCAGCAACCACCTGGTGGCTCACAACCATCTGTCTGTAATGGAATCTTCTGGTGTGTTTGAAGACAGCGACACTGTACTCATATATATAAAATAAACAAATCTTTTTTTTTTTAAAGGCAAAAAAAGAGAAAAGAAATGAAACCAAGAGCTTAAAAAAAAAAGACCTGAAAAAAAGAACAGCATTTCACATCTGTGCCTGGCCAAACAACTTAAGACGGCCAAGCCGTTTCCTGATGGGACCTGTGAGAAAGGCAGTACAGCTCAAATGCCAACTCCTTACTGTAACTGTCTGTCTTTGGGCCACTGTCCCATTGCTAGTAACCAAATCTAAGAGAGACTGATATTATTTCACAAACTACTAATTAACATCCAGTAGCTGACAGGCACTGTGCTGAGTGAGGTTAGAACACTTGTAGTTTCTAAAAACACTTTAAAAGTATTTTACAATCATTTCTTCAAACAATGGAGCCTAACTCCCCTTCCTTTCAATGTTGGCCAGACGTAATGACTCACTCCTGACAAGCAGATGTAGCAAGGGCCATGTTTGACTTCTGAGAATAGGCCATAAAAGGCAAGGAATCCATCTTCCTCCTTTCTCAGTAATGGATCGATCATTTACTCTAAGGAAACCAGTTACCATATTGTGGGAATACTCAAGGTCATGCCCATGTGGTAATCCAACGGCATGAAAATGGGCCATCTTGGAAGTCCTTCAGATGCCGGCACCCTCAGCCAACATCTTGACTGACTTCATGAAAGACCCCAAAAGCACAATCACCCAGCCAACTTCCAAATTCCCGCCCTATAGGGGTTATTAAGTGTCTGGGTTTTGCTTCATAGAATACAATATAATAAGATAAAAGCTAACACACTGGAATTGGACAAAACAAACAAACAGAAGGAAAAGAGCCCAAGAGAAGGCACAAGAAACAGACCCACTCATTCTCACACTCAGGAATCCCTTTAAAAACAACAGTAAGTTGGAAGCCATGATACACACAGAGGACCTGGTGTAGACCCACGCAGGCCCTGTGCGTGCTACCGCATGAGGTCTCTGTGGGTTTGTGAGAGTTTTGCTCATATTGACTTAGAGGGCCTAGTTTTCTTGGTCCTCTATGCCCTCTGGCTCTCTTACACTCTCCACCTCTTTAAGGGATTCCCTGAGTGCTGAGGAGAGGGATTTTATGGAGACATCCCACTTAGAACTGAGTGTCCCAGGTCTCTCACTCTCTGTGTAATGGCTACCT
The DNA here is from genome assembly GCF_011064425.1 of Rattus rattus. Lineage (NCBI taxonomy): Eukaryota > Metazoa > Chordata > Mammalia > Rodentia > Muridae > Rattus > Rattus rattus. Next base: position 36,299,998 of record NC_046155.1, read on the forward strand.
GTGAGTTTCTGTATTTGTTCCCATCTGCTGTAGGAGGAAGCTTCTCTAATGCCTGCTGAGCAAAGGCATAGATGGGTCATCTGTTTCTTTGGATTGAGTCATCTGGTGTTGTTCTAACCCACTGAATTCTGAGGTAATTTATTAGACAGGAATAGGCACACTGAGAGATGAGATAAATGCAGTCCTTGTCCTCATTCTGGTGACAGATAATAACCCATCACTGGACAAATGTAGGAAAAAACATGAGTGAAACCATGCCCAACCCAGCAAATATCGAAAGGAAGGAAGAATAAAGCAAGGGAGGGAGAGGATCAAGGAAAGAGACAGGGAAATGGCAGGAAATGAGAATAATTACATGAACACCAACAAAGTCTACATGGTTTAAAGCCTTGCAGTATTTATGACCTGGTCTACTTGATTCTAATATCACAATGTAAAAAGTTAGGACTTCTACTTGATTCTAATATCACAATGTAAAAAGTTAGGACTTCCTGCCAACACAAAGTGGGTGAGATTTGTTGTGTAGACTGTATTGGTTGTGACTAGAAAATTAATTTGGAGTTACTTTGTCACCAAAAAAGTGGAGTGGCTTTCTGTTATGATGAGCAAAGAGACTGCCTCATGGTGATGGACTCCGGAGCTACAAAATCCAGTGTATTCAGGTCAGTGGATTCCATGGTGTCTTAATTATTTTTATGTTGCTGTGATACACCATCACGACCAAGGCAACTTATAAAAGAAAGCGTTTCATCTGGGGCTTCTAGTTTAAAAGATCAGAGTTCCATAGCAGTAGAAGTAGCAAAGGCATGGTGGCAGGAACAGCTGAGAGCTTATATCTTGATCTACAAATAGTAGGCAGAGGCATAGGAATGGCACAAGTCCACCTCAGCAACACACCTCCTCCAACAAGGCCACACCCTCTAATCCTTCCCAAACAGTTCCACCAACCAGGGAACCAGATATTCAAATACACGAGCCTATGAGGGCCATCCTCATTCATACTACCACACATAGAAGCTCAAACCTTCCACAAACTTTGGCGGATGGCAAGCAGAAACTAGGAGCCTTATGGAATGAGCTGGTGTGCTAGAAGCAAAAGTAAGAAATTGGGGACGAGGCGCACTCCAGGTAAGAGAGAGGCTCAGAAGCAGCCTAATGGCTGTGTTTCATATGGACCAAATGGACAGGAAGGTTGCATACCACAAGGTTGAATGTGCCTCCTTTTTACTTACGCTAATTAGCTGGGCGGCTTCAGCCTGCGAATGCAACCAATCTCCAATAGACCACCACAGCCTCCTCTGTGGTCTCCTGCCTGCAGCGCATGCCCTGTCCTGTGCACCCCACTTGTGAAACCTAAGGAGTCTTCTCTGCAGTCACCTCCTGCCTTCCCTGCCTTCCCTGCCTTTCCCCATTCTGAGGAGCAACCCTCCTCCGTCCAACTGCACGTGCTTTTCCATCACAGCCCTCTTTACATCCATTTGGATAAACTCAAAATCCTGAGGTCCCCTCATGCAACCTCAGCCTCCAAATCTTTTCGCCCAAATCATTCTGTCCACTTGGAAGCCTGTCCCTCCACTCGTCCAACTTGTTTTATTCTTGCATCACAAAAAGGATAGCCTTAAGTGGGTTTCCATATTACACATTCTCTCTCTCCTCTCTCTCTCTCTCTCTCTCTCTCTCTCCTCCTCTCTCTCTCTCTCTCTCTCCCCCTCCTCCCTCCCACTCTCACACACACACACACACACACACACACCCTTCAATCAATATAAACTATGATTAGAAGGCTTGGCTTTTGATTCTTCATCTCAAATGTGATCAGGTTTGGAATCTTGAGTTACGTCCCATGGCTTCCCGTTGTTTTTAGGGTATAGAGGCACATAGCTAACACAAACTGACCCTGTCTGCCTCACCAGACCAATTCCTTGCTAATTCTTTGCTCTCCGTGTTTCAGTCACAGGGGACAGCTTCGGGTTCCCTAGAGGTGCTGAGCTCTACAGCCTTGATGCCCTACACTTGCCGTGTCCTCCTCTCACTCAATCCACCGCCTTGGCCAAACAAATTCCCACATACCCTTCTAGACTCAGATCGAACCTCGGCTCCAGATGCAAAATAACCCCCGCAGACCTGTCCCTGTCCACCAGTATCAGCGACCTCTCTGTGCCTCCTGCCACTGGCCTGGTTCCATAAGTACGCAAGTGTCCCAATTAGGGCTTCCATTGCTGTGATAGACACCATGGCCAAAGCAGCTTGGGGAAGAAAGGGTTGATTGGGCTCACAATTCCACATCACTGTGCATCATCAAAGGAAGTCAGGATGATAGGACGTCAAACAGGGAGGCACCTGGAGGCAAGAACTGACGCAGAGGTCCTAGAGTCGTACTGCTTACTGGCTTGCTCTGCCTGGCTTGCTGTTCAGTCTGCTTCCTTATAAAACCCAGAACCACTAGCTGAGCCCTACCCAATAATCACTGAATAATAAAATGCCCCACAGGTATGCCTACAACCTGATCTTATGAGGGAATATTCTTTTTTTTTTTTTTTTTTTTTTTTCCGGAACTGGGGACCGAACCCAGGGCCTTGCGCATGCTAGGCAAGCGCTCTACCACTGAGCTAAGTCCCCAACCCGGGAATATTCTTCACTGAGGCCCCCTCCTCTCTGAAGACTCTAGCTTGTGTCAAGTTGACGTAAAACTGTCCAGGACACTAAGGAATATATAATCACTTGAGGGCAGAAAGATTGGCTATGCGGTTACCGCATATGGATACCATAAAGAGCTGCTCAACAAAAATGTGTTATTACACAAGGAAGAAGAAAACAAGCAAGGAGGAAAGTGAAAGGGAAACGGGCGGGGGAGGAGGGAAATAATTAAAGAACTGCTAACAAATCTAGATGGTCCAAAGCCTGTGGTGTTTGTGGCACGGCGTATCCGGTTCCCAATACCTTCAAAGACATGCTGCTTTTCTTGATCCTACAGTCTTCAGGTGCTCCTGTCTCCTCTACGTGCATGGGTTAGGAATACATCGACTGACCCATGGGTTTCATCGAGTGGGTTTTAGTTTTTCTCTTGTGACTGAAGTCTTCAAATCGGACTGAAGTAGCCGTCTAAGGAAGAGGCCTCACACTCCCCTGCAGCTTCTTTCCCTGGTCACTCTTGGTGCCTGACTTTCTTCCTCCACAGCTGGGGGCTACCCCCACTCACAGGGCCCACATTTCCAGGCAGGAAGAAGCGGAAGTGTAAAGGACAGAACACGTGTGCCAATTGCACTCTTCGTTTTGTTAAGAAAACAATGGCTTTCCTGGAAGCGCCCCATGCAGGAAACTTCTACTTATCTCTCACCGACCAGACCTGGACTGTGAACATTCCAGATTTAAGAGGTTCGGAGAGATGCTTGCTCTGAAAAGGGTGTGTGTGACCCTGAGCATGGCCGGCCAGAGCTCTGGTAGTGAGCAAGGAAGGTCAGTTGCTAGGGTCTGCTCCACTGCTACCTCAGGCATGTACAGCAGCTCAATTCCAAAGCCTACAAGGGAGTGATTACTTCTCAAACTTGGATTTTTCTTTTTACCTGAAAGACGCAGGCTCTGTGAGTGTGTGTGTGTGTCTGTGTGTGTGTGTGTGTGTGTCTGTGTCTGTGTCTGTCTGTCTGTCTGGTCTGCCTCTCTGTGTGAGTGAGTGTGTGTCTGTCTATGTGTGTCTGTCTATGTGTGTGTGTGTGAGTGTGTGTGTGAGTGTGTGTCTGTCTATGTGTGTGTGAGTGTGTATGTGTGTGTCTGTCTGTGTGAGTGTGTGTGAGTGTGTATGTATGTGTGTGTGTATATATATATGTGTGTGTATGTGTATGTATGTGTGAGTGTGTGTGAGTGTGTATGTGTGTGTGTGTCTGTTTATGTGTGTATGTGTGTGTGTGAGTGTGTATGTGAGTGTGTGTCTGTCTATGTGTGTGTGAGAGTGTGTGTGTGTGTGTGTGTGTGTGTATGTGTGTCTGTCTGTGTGTCTGTTTATGTGTATGGGGTGTGTGTGTGTGTGTGTGTGTGTGTGTGTGTGTGTGTGTGTGTTTCTAAACCAAGCAAGTAAAAAATGCAAGTATTCCATCAAACAAATGGTGGTTGGTGTATCTATAACTTATTTCTATCTATTTAAATCAAACGTGGAAAAGCCTTTCTGCCTTGAAATGCTGTTCCTGTTACCATCTTTGTCTTAAGGATCCCCTTTCAGGAAGGTAACTGATAGGACGCTTAGGAGTGTGTAAGACCTGCTCCCTGGAGGTTCTCCTTGAGTGTGTAGTTTCCCTGCCATCCTTCATACAGATATTTGTTCGGCTAGGAAGAGAACAAGTGAAACGCTCCATCAGTCAACTCTGCTGTGAGCTAGGAAGTCAGAAAGCAATACAAGAGTTCGTAATGCAAAAGAATAGCTCTAGTAAGATGTTCAATATAGCCCTCGGGGTGCAAACCTGAAGACCTGAGTTCCAACCCTGGAACTCCCATAAAGGTGCAAGAAGAGAAGTGACTTCACAAACTTATCCTCTGATCGGCACACACACACACACACACACACACACACACACATACACACACACACACACCTATAAAAATGATAACAGTAACTATTTTCAATTCAGAGTACTAGGAATGGGGTTGGGATTTGGCTCAGTGGTGAGCCGCTTGCCTAGCAACCCAAGGCCCTGGTTCAGTCCCAGCTCCAAAAAAAGAAAAAAAAAAAAAAAAAAAAAAAAAGTACTAGGAATGAACTAGGACAGAGCTCACTGGTAGAGTGTTTCCCTGGCACGTGTGAAAAAGTTTTTGGTTGAGTTCCAAGCACCACACCGTCTTTAAAAAAAAAAAAAAAGAGGTGAAATCATTTCTGAAGGGAGAGGTTTTCTCAGTGAGGAAATGATACATTCGCTAACACACACAGGGCTGATGAAGGATGAAGCAAAGACGATAGAAAACAGGACAGGCCTTCCCAGGAGGAACTAGTTTTCAGCCGGTGGCATTGGCTTGATTAACTCAGTTCATCAAACATTTAGTGGCCAACCCCTCCGTGCCAGGAATTCTAGTGGAGGCCTGCGTTCTTCTCCGCCTTGCCAAGACAGGGGGTGGGGGTGGGGTGTAAATTTTTCAAGACAGACCTTTGTAGAACACATAAGCCCTTTATAAATAAAGATAGTACGGTCTGGAAAACTAAACCACTTTCTATTGTTAGCAGTTGTTAGGATTGAATCTAAAAATGTCCCCCACTCTCTTCATGCTTTGAACACTTATTTCCTAGCCCACGGAGCTATTGCAGGAAAATGTGTAACTGTTAGGAGAAGGGGGCCTAGCGGTGGAAGAAGACAACTAGATCTGGGTCTTTGGAGGCCACAGCCAGCCCCTATTTCCTGATGCATGCTCTGCTTGCTTCCTGGTCCTCCGTGATGTGAACAACCTCATCCACACGCTCCCACTGCCACAATATGAACTACCCCACCGCACCCTCCTCTCCCCATGCCAATGCACCAAAATCCTCTTAAAACATAAGCCAAAACAAGTGATTCCTTCCTTCAGTTGTTTGTCTGTGGCAACAGTGTGATTTCCAGGGGACAGCAGAGCAAGTATAATTAACATGTAAGTTAACTGAAGACAAAAGGCTAGGTTTTCCTAGCCAGGAATGCACTGATAACCTGAATAAGACCAAAACATTGCCCAAGAAAGAGTCCATCAACTACCAGGGCAGTTCCTTGGTTGCAAAATGGATGGGTTTCCCTATTGTTGCTATTGTTCTGTTTGATTTTTGAAACTAACTTACCAAGAGCAAAGTCAAGCCATGCAAATAAATGGTCTGACTCTCAGATGCCTGGTAGCTTTGTTTTTATCACAGAGCATAAGCCAGCTGAATGGCTAAAATTTCCCCTCCATGTTGTCTATGCCTCTATCCAATGCTAATCACTCTACTCTGCTCCCACGGATGTCTCCCTGAGGCTTCCCTCCATGCACACTCCCCAAGTTGATCTTTGCTCCATAATGCATGGTTCTGGGAGGCTCTGCCGTGACATCAGATGTTATAGCTTGCAAATGTCTTTATATGGTACAGAAATTAGGTAGTGATGTTCTCAGCCTGTTTGGAATGAAAAGGCCTGGAACTGACTTTGCTCCTCTGCGGTTTACTGTGTGACCTCTGTGATTTACCGTGTGTGGCCTCTGTAAAATTATTTCACCGTCTTGAGCTTTAGTTTCATTGCGCGCATGATACCTATTGTATCAGTGTGACGTAAACTTGATCACAAAGCGCTAAGTGATAGAAAAGTCTTTCTTCACAGGTATGCTCAGGTCTCAATGTGTGCTATGGCTTTCTTTCTGCCAGAACTATCCAATGACTCACTAAATTAAGGAGTACAGAAGGAAAAAGGAGAGGGATCGGGGCTGGAGAGATGGCTCAGTGGTTAGGAGCACTGACTGCTCTACACAGAGGTCCTGAGTTCAATTCCCAGCAACCACATGGTGGCTCACAACCATCTGTAATGGAATCCGATGCCCTCTTCTGGTGTGTCTGAAGACAGCTACAGTGTACTCATATACATAAAATAAATAAATCTTATTTATTTCTTCCTTTCTTCTTAAATCTTCCTTTGGCCACATGAATGTGAATCCACAAGAAGGTTGTTATTGTAAACATCAAGGGGATTAGTGTTGTTCAAGCAGGACTGCCCCATAAGGTTCACCACAGCAAAACTGGAAGAATGATTACACTGTAGAAAGAAAGACAATCCCTGCTGGTTGTTTTCCCTTTCGTTCAAGTATTCACTTCCTTTCTAACTTGACCCATTTTTCATTCTGTAGTGAATTGTTCACGTGCCATGAGTTTGTAAGACTTCTGCTGTTGTTGACATCCAGTTTTACTCTGTGGTGGTCAGATAGGACCCAGAATATTGTTTCAGTGCTTTTGCATCTGTTGAGATGTGCATTTGGTTTTTTTGATTTGTTTTTTTTGTTGTTGTTGTTGTTTTTGTTTGTTTGTTTGTTTGTTTGTTGAGACAGGATGTCTGTGCGCAGCCCTGGCTGTCCTGGAACTCACCCTGTAAACCAGGCTGGCCTCAAACTCACAGAGCTCTACTTGTCTCTGCCTCCTGAGTGCTGGGATTAAAGTCATGGACCACCAATGCCCAGCTGAGATTTGCTTTATTTTCAAATGTGTGGTCGATTTTGGAGAAAGTTCCATAAAGTACAGAGAAGAAGATATATATACCTATATATTTGTGTTTCTGTGAGATATTCTGGAAATATCTATTAGTTTAGTTTTAGTTCACATGACCTGTGTATTGATGAAGGTCTTCCACTATTGGTATGTGAGAGTCAATGTGTGATTTAAGCTGTAGTAGTGTTTCTTTTATGAGCTTGGGTTCCCTTGCGTTTGTAAATAGATATTATTGGAATGTTATTTTGGTTGATTTTTTTTTCATTGATGAATATGTAGTGCCCTTCCCTATCTCTTCTAAGTATCTTTTGGTTAAAGTCTTTTTTTGTCAGATATTAAAATGGCCACACCAGCTTGTTTCTTAGGTCCGTTTGTCTGGAATATCTTTTTCTATCCTTTTACCCTGAGGTGATGTTATCCTTGATGTTAAGATGTGTTTCTTGTGGACTGGAGAGATGGCTCAGTGGTTAAAAGCACTGACTGCTCTTTCAGAGGTCCTGAGTTCAATTCCCAGCAACCACATGGTGGCTCACAACCATCTGTAGTGGGATCTTGGTACCCTTTTATGGCATACAGGCATATATGCAGTACAGAACACCGAACATAATAAATAAATCTTTAAAAAAAAAAAAGATGTGTTTCTTGTATGCAGCAGCAGAATGGATGCTGTTTTCACATCCATTCTGTTAGCTTGTGTCTTTTTATTGGAGAATTGAGACCACTGATGTTGAGAGATATCGATGAGCAGTGTTTGTTGATTCCTGTGATTTTGTTGTGGCAGTGTGTGTGTGTGTGTGTGTGTGTGTTCTCTCTCTCTCTCTCTCTTTTTTTTTTTTTTTTTTTGGTTCTTTTTCGGAGCTGGGGACCGAACCCAGGGCCTTGCGCTTCCTAGGTAAGCGCTCTACCACTGAGCTAAATCCCAGCCCGTGTTCTCTCTTTTGACTTGCTGGTCTGGGACTTTTAATTCCTCATGGTTTTTTTGGGTGTGATTAACCTCTTTAGGTTGGAAGGGGTTGTTCGTTGTTGTTGTTTTCCTATTGCCTTCTGTAGGGCTGGGTTTGTAAAACATAATGCTTAAATTTGGGTTTAGCATGAATATCTTATTTTCTCCCTCTTTGTGATCGAAAGTTTTGTTGGATATAGTAGTCCAGGCTGGCATGTGAGGTCTCTTGCAGTCTGTAGAACATCTCCCCAGGCCCCTCCGGCTTTTAGAGTCTCCACTGAGAAGACAGATATAATTCTAATAGGTTTGCCTTTTTGTTATTTGGTCTTTTTTCCCTTGCATATTTTAATATTATCTTTGTTCTGTGCAATTTGGTGTTTTGACTATTATATGCTGAGGGGAATTCTTTTCTTTTCCAGACTATTTGGTGTTCTGTGTTCTTCTTGTATTTTGATAGGTCTCTCCTTCTTTAGGTTAGGGAAATTTTCTTCTGTGATTTTGTTGAAAATATTTTCTTTGCCTTTGACCTGGATTTCTTCTCCTTCCTGTATTTCTGTTATTTTAGTTTTGGCCTTTTCATAATTACCCAGATTTCCTGGATTTTTTTTTTTTTTTTTTGCAGGATTTTTAAGATTCAACATTTTCTTTCACGGAGATATCTGTTTCTTCTATCCTATCTTTAGTGCCTAAGATTCTCTCTTCCATCAACAGTACTCTGTTGGTGAGGCCTGTCTCTGAGGTTCCTGTTCAAGTTCCTAAAATTTTCATTTCCAGATTTTACTCAGTTTGGGTTTTCTTTATTGATTCTATTTTCACTTTCAGATCTTCAACTTTTTTATTCACTTCCTGCTTTGTGTGTGTGTGTGTGTGTGTGTGTGTGTGTGTGTGTGTGTGTGTGTGTCTGTGTTTATCCACAGCTTTAAGGAGTTTATTAATTTCCTCTTAAGGACATCTATCTTATTCATAAAGACTATTTTAAGGTCTTTGTCTTATGTTTCAGTTGTGCTGCAATACTCAGGGCCTGCTGTGGTAGGGTTACTGGGTTCTGGTGGAGACATATCCTGGCTGTTATTGTGTTTTTACATTAGTATACAGGCATCTAAGTTTGGGGAGACTATAATCCTAGGTGGTGATATCTGGTCTTGTCTCTGTTGGGTAGGTGTTTTGTTTCTTGGTTTCTGTTGCCCTCTCCGGTTCTTAGGAGGGTGTGAAAGCTATGTATTGCCTGGTAAGACATTTTCCTGATAGGTGTGACCACTGGGAATTCTGGGTAAAATGTGTTTCTAAGTCTTGGGAGCTGATACTTCTGAATAGGGATGGGCAGGAGGCAGCTACGGAGGTCCACAGGAGGGAGGAAAGCAGGGCGTTCCAGCAGGATCTTCTTCGTTCCCTGGGAATGGGGACAGAGAATAAGGAGAGACAACACGTGGTCTGATACAGCGGTGCTGGGGAGGAGACTGGGGATGGGATGTGAAGGAGCGGATGGAGAGTGATGATCGATCTGAAGCTCACTTACCTGCTTCACTGCACTACAGGCTAGGCTGGTGGGTTTCCAGGGAAAACCTGCTGGTGCGGGGGGGGGGGTTGGGATAACAGGATGAGTGGGAGGAAGACTGGAAGAGATCTGTGTAATCAGCTGGAGCTGGGGGCAAAGAAGGCCGAGGGGGCGCGATCACAGCAGGTGGTCGGAGGGGGTCACAGCAGGTGGTCCTCTACAGAGCGGAGGGTGAGACTGTGGAATTGGATTTGGAGGGCCAGAGGGAGAGGTGAATTAGCACACCTGCTTCCTTCTTGTTGCGATGTCTTCACATATGCCTCTTGTACATAATGAAATGGTGACTAGAGTCAAACAAATCAATAATGTATCTAGTGTCTCACAGTTGTGTGTGCCTGGCTGTGTGTGTGTGTGTAGGGGGGGTGCCATGTGTTTAAAATTCTAATATTCTAAAACATGCCAGCCTGAAATAGGGCATTGCTAACTCTACCTCTCATTTGCTCCTTAGCTCTGTAGACTATAACTGTCACTTTGTACCTTTTGCAAGCCTCTGACTTGTTCCCTGTAAAAAGTCAGTAAGGACAGGACCTTCCTCACCGGCTGATTTCGAAATTAAAAGAAAGAACATCTATAAAGTGCTTAAAATAGTAAATGGCCAGGTCCAAAACAAATATGGGTTTTATTGCTATGAGTTCAGTGCAATTTAGGGGTGCATATAGGCTTCTCCTATTAAAAGGTGAAATAAGAGTTACAAACCCATTTAAAAAAAAAAAAACTTGGAGAAAAAAAGCCTTTATTTTACTTGACCCAAAGTTGAAAAGTAAGTCCTGGCAATCCTTGAGATCTTTGGACTGTGGCCATCGCCTGGTAGAGTGTGTTCTGTTACAAGGAGAAGATTATTTTGATTCCAGTTTCAGAGATTCCAGTGTTATGTGGCAGGGGAATTTTGTTCACTTCATGTTGTCCATAAAATAGTAAAAAGGAGGGATTGGGGTTCCAGCGACTCCTCCAAGGGACACACCCCTAATGACCTAACTTCCTACAGCGAGGCCCCACCTCCTGGAGATCCCACCGCTTCCCACTGGTGTCAGAAGCCAGTTAGTCAAGTCGTTAGCGTCCGGGCCTCTGCGGAACGTAGAAGATCCAAGCCAGAACCCAGAACCACCGACTCCCACCTCGGCTTCCTACAGAATGCTATTGTCCACCTCGGTACAGTGAGGATCTTTGATTCTCCAAAATCCCATGATTCCCCCCCCCCGCACCCCCTTCTTGCCTCAGTACTCTCTGATTAGTGTCCCTTCTTATGGACAGCCTTGAGGAGAGGCGTGCGAATCACAAGTTACTGAGTAAGAAAAGAAGATTCCCGATATGTAAGAGGAGACTGAGAAAGGTTGTCCTCAGAGCTAGGATCAAACTCGGGAGCTGGTGCAAGCTAGACAAACGCTCTACCAGAGAACTACATTCCCAGCCCCACCCCACCCCCACCTCACTTCCTTTGAGACAGGGCGTCAGTATCTGGCACAGCCTGACCTTGAATTCAAACTCAGGAGCCTCACGACCCTATTTCTAGTATTGAGACTGCAAGTACATTTTACCACACCAGACTTGGAAATATTTTAGCCCGACCCTACGGCCGTGGGTTAGGAGACATACCTGACTGAACACATCTTTCCACCTAAAACAGACATGCATAAATAAGATGGTGGTTATATGAACGGGCAAGTGTTCAAGGCCTACTTTTACCATTTGTTATATACCCTTGGATAACCCAACTGCCAGTGTCCCTCTGCATAAAGTGAGTTAAATGCGCCTGCTTTATAGGGCCGTGAAGAGAACAGAACAAAGCTGCATGTTCAAAAAGCCCAGGACAACGCCTGCACAAATGTGTGCTCGCCAAGGGGAAGCTATTAATACTCCGTATGCAAAATTGAAACAGTGAGTGTGTTTTGTACGGAAACCTTCTGGGTTTATTCTTTGAGGTCTACGCAGGTGGTATTGTTTTCTTCGTCGTTTAAGTTGACTAAACAGAACTCTAGAAATGAAGTCTAAGAAATAAGCCAGCTGGAAACTGTCACCAATTCCCAATCCTTTCTGTTGGGGACCGGCAGGAAGTCTCCTGTGCACCGTTGTCAAGCTTGTGTCTTGAACCGTCATGCATGTTTCCTATGCTGCGCCGGGTCTTTCCATTCTCAGTGTCAGCAAAACCTCAAGGCGCTGGAAGCTCCGCCTTCGTAGCCCACCTATCTAGGGCGTGGTGGGTTAGCAGCGGAAGCTGGAAGGAGCCCTCTCCTCCTCGCTCTGGCATCCAGGAAGGGGCCCCGCAATTAGTGAGTAAGGTTTAGGCTAGATGAGCTCAGGTGAGTTTTCCACGTCAGCGGCTCCTTATTCTCTCACTCTAAATCCACAACGTCAGCTGAAGAGAGTGTATTTAAGCAAGATGGCTTCAACGGGGCTCATCTTTGATCCACGAGAGCAGGACAGTATGGATTTGGGCTCACAGTTATTTCCTGGATCTCGGTGAAGCTTAATAAAGGTTTCAATAATTATTGTCGAATTGGTTTTTAAATTATTACATTTATTTGTTGGCCTGTGTATTTGTTTGGGGAGGCGGGGGATTCACTTGACACAGTGTATATTCGGGAGATTACGAAACGACTTACAGGAATAAATTCTCTCTTTCCTCCATGTGGCCCCTGGGCATTGAACTCGGCTTGTTGCACTTGGCAGCAAGCCTTTTTACCATCTGAGCCATACTGCCAGCACACTGAATTGATTTTTGTTTGTTTCGGTTTTTTTTGTTTGTTTGTTTTTTGAGACAGATCTCATGTAACCCTGGGCGTGCTTGAACTCCCTCTGTAACCAGACTGGCCTCAAACTCAGAGCTCTACCTGCTTCTGCCTTCCAGGCACTGGGATTAAAAGTCTGAGAATAGATTTTTTTTTTTTTTCTTTTTTTCCGGAGCTGGGGACCGAACCCAGGGCCTTGCGCTTCCTAGGCAAGCGCTCTACCACTGAGCTAACTCCCCAACCCCTAGATTTTTTTTAATAAAGGAATAATAGTGTCAATCGCTGCTTCCTCTCCACAATCATAATATCCTTTCCTTTGTAGCTTAGACCAAAATAGTGCTTCAATTTTTCTTTGAAACCCATAGAGCTGTGCAGGAGAAAAGGCAGTAGAAAGAAAGTTTGATTAAAATGACCACGAGTAATGTTTTATCATTGAGAGCATGGCCTTTGAGGGATGCCTCAGTGGTGAAGAGAACACACTGTTCTTGTAGAGGACCAAGGTTCAGTTCCCAGTGCTCACAAATGCCCGGAACTCTGGTTCCAGAGATCTAACTCCCTTTGGTCTCCAAGAGTATCTGCGTGTACAGGGTGCACATAAACTCACTCACACACATAAATAAAAATTAGTCTTTCTTTAAAGCATGAGTATTGTATATCAGATACCCACCTGAGCTAGGGACATAAAAAACTGACTTAAGGTGTGGTTTCATTTTTTTGTTTTTTGTTTTTCACTAATATAGGGCTGAAAATGCCACCTGGCAGAGTTACTGAGAAAATAAGATGGCAATATCGTATTGCCATCTTAGAGGGCAAAGAATTTAGCACAATGTCCAACACATAGCAAACACTCAAGAAATGGTAACTAACGTTTCTGTGCTTTTTTTTTTTTTGTTTGCTTTCTTTTTCTTTTTGTTTTCTTTTCTTCGTTTGTTTGTTTTTTGTTTTGTTTCTGTGCTTTCAGAAGGCTAGGAAATTGTTTAATGAAAGAAGGAAAGATCATGAAAATGTGGTAAAACCGTGACAGCTCCTACTTCCAGGTGACGTACACAGAGAAGTTTATTGTGGTTCTTTCAACTTTTGGGCACACCTAAAACTTTTGTAAAATTTTCAAGTGAGAAAGGAAGAGCTCCACAATTCTTTTCAACTCTACCAGTCACGTCTTGATCATTCTCAAGAAATATTTATCTATGCTGGTGAGAGCACTCAGCTGGTTAACGCGCTTGCCACGGAGCCTGACGATCCCACAGTGGGAGAACTGACTCCAAAACTTGTCCTCTGACCTTTACATGTACCCTGTGGTGTGCATGTTCCCCCTACTCTATACACAAAATAAGTAACAGTTTTTTTTTTTTTTAAAGAAAATAATATGAAAAAAGACATTTCTCAAATCCTGTAGCCCAGGACTTTGAGTGTTACTAGTGCATGGGATGCTGGAATCCCCACCCTCAGGGCTTCTAGTCCAACTAGATTAAATAGTCACACAAATGCATATGCAATGATATGCAAACACTATAATTTGCATAGAAAACTTCAAAGGAAGGCTTTGATGGTATTATTTAAAAAAGGACATTCAGAGACAGCTCCTCTGAAGAACTGACATGAAATCAAAGCCTGGAGCTGGAGAGATGGCTCAGTGGTTAAAAGAAATGACTGCTCTTCCAGAGTCCTGAGTTCAAATCCCAGCAACCACATGGTGGCTCACAATAGCTATAGTGTACTTATATATAATAAATAAATATTTTTAAAAAATCAAAGGTCTGAATAAATTACAGAAAGGAAGGACAGAGAGCATCTTGGGTAGCTGGTGACTAAAGAGACAGATGCCTAGGGGGTCTGGGGATGTAGTTCAGGTGTCCGTGCTTGCCTAGCACACAAAAAGCCCTGAGTTCAGTCCTCAGCACTTCAGGTTCATGCCTGTAAACCCAACACTTGGGGAAATGCACACAAGAAGATCAGAAGTTCAAGACTATCCTCAGTGAGTTTGAGGCCTCAGCTATATGAGACCCAGTCCCCCACTACACACACACACACACACACACACACACACACACACACACACAGGCGGGTGGTGAGTTGGGGAGAGGAAGCACCTTGGGGATCCTGTTTGTTCTCAATCTGCTGAAAAGCCTCAAAGGAGAATGATGGCAGGCAGGCCCAGGTGCCCATCAGAGAGCTCTTTGATCACAGAGAGCGGACTGAAGGGGTATGTTTGTATATGAATGGATTTCTTTACAAGGATACACACGAAATCAATATAGTAGGGGCCTCCGGGTGTGGGAACTGGAAAACTAGATAAGGTTAGAGAGAGGCTTAATTTTCATGCTGTGTGCTTGGTCGTAAAGAATAATTTTGATTATTCTTGCACACATTAATGTGGATAATTCAGCCACATACATTTAACCCAAAGTATATCCTTTACCCTGATTCCTTTCCCACCAGGCAGGGCAAGGCACAGATCTTAGGCACGCTCACCCTGCAGCAGATTTCACTGTATCTGTTACTAAATTTGTTCTTCAGAATTGCTTGGTTTCTTTCACAGGGTCTCACTCTATCACTGAGACTGCCCTTGGAATCATGACAATTCAGCCTCAGCTTCTCAAATGCTGGGGTAACAGTCATGAGGCATCCCACCACAGCTAGTGGATCAGTTCAAAGAGCTTCAGCCAGCTTAGCCAGAGTGCCTTCCTCCTCCAAGCTAACCAGACGGAAGGCAGCAGTGGTGCTTGGCTCCTCCACGCATTTACCTCTGGCCTTCCCTTAAGGATGCAGCAGGGAGCCCCGTTTCAGACTCAGCAGGCAGAGGAGCACCACCAGCCAGCCAGCCAGAGTACATACCTCGTGCATGTGCCAGCCTCTGGTTCTCCAAGGTGAAGACAGTACTACACCCTGCTGGTGGCATGGGCGACTTCTTACTAGAGTCTCTTCTCTTCTGCCCTGAGTTTACTGGCCAGCGTGGGAGGCTGAATAGCAGCCTGGTGGCCCTAAGCCAGGGGTAGCTGCTGCATCTCAAGGAGGCTCTTTCAGCCAGCCAGAGAGGAGACCCAGATGTGGCGAGCCATTTGACGCAGCAGGTAAAGTCCTTAGGGGACTAATGGGCTGTTGGATGCCAAGTTCTCAGGCTTTTTCTCAAGCAAGGCAATCTGCCTCCCACAACCACCTGCTCTTGCCTACAGAGGAGCCAGGGGAACGCTCTTCCTACGACCTTCGCTTTCTTGGGCATTTTGGGGGTTCTGTGGACGAATTTTTCTATTGAAATAAAAATTAATTCATTGTAAGAGAATAACAATTCCTTCTGTCAATGCCAAAAAAAAATATTTAAGCCACATGTTACAAGTATATATTCATGTATGTGTATACACACACATGCACACACACATACACACACACACACACACACACACACACACACACACACACACACACATACACACACACACATACACACACACACACACACACACACACACACACACACACACACACAAACACACACAAACACACACACAAACACACACAAACACACACACACACACACACACACAGTCACCATTGAGTTATATAGCAGTCCTATGGAGGATCAGCCTAAACCAATGTTCCCTGGTGATCACTGGACTTTATCCCCCTTCTGCCTTTAGGAACATGGCCTTCCAGAAGGCCCGAGAAGGATGGATTCCAGAGAATGCTGGAGTTTTGAAAGTCTGTTAAGACCATGGCCCTTGAGGCACTGCCTATGACCAAATGTTCAGGAATGTGTCTGGGCCTGCGAGGATGACTGCTTCCTAGAGGGTGGATGCAGGGCTTTCCAAGGACTTATGGGGGCATTGCTCCAGGCTGGGGCTGGGTGCAGCCTCTGAGGAAGAGATCTTGTGGGAGTTCCATCTTTAGGAAGTAACGTTTCGCTTCATGGACTTCTAGACAGCAGCCGGTACGGAGGTTACTCTGCTCTTGGTGACCTGCTCAATGGCTTCCCTCCTTCCTCTTTCTCATCGTATTCAACGCAATTATTGGATGGCAACTTAGGTGAAGATTGTGTCTGTGGCCTGCAAGAATAGGGTGCATAAGAACTCAACAGACTCGCTGGTGGTGGGGCTGCGGGTTATATTTTCGTCCTTCCCCATTTGTCTTTATTTCTGACACACGCTTACTTTTGCAGTGGTGAAGGATGCCGTGGCCCTTTTCAAGTCTGTGTGGGTTTTTTTGTTGTTTTGTTTTGTTTTGTGGCATGTGCGTGTGCCACCAAGAAACTAGAAACTATGGTTTTCTGGTTGTCTATTGAAAATACAGGATGAGCCTCAAACAGAACTTAGAAACGCTAAGGTGTAGGGGCTACAGAGGTTTTTGTCCCCCGCCCCTCCTCCCCTTCCCCTGCCATGTTCCCAAATGATTCAAAAGTTCAACTTTCTCTCAACTCTCCAGCCCTCCGTTCTGCGCCCCCACCTTCTGCCCCTAACACCTGCTAGTTCGGTCACCCTCTCGAACCATATTCTTCACTTCAGCTGCCCTCGGTAAATTAACTTTCTAAACTGGGAAAGCAATACTCCACCCCGCTAAGCAGAGGCAGTTTCGCTAAGACAGATGGAAACAGAAATGGGACCACATTCACTTGGTGATTTGCATAGGGCCAGACTCTGCAAGCTGGAGCCTCAGAACTCAGCCAATGCATTCTGAGAACTCCTGAAAAGCCACCTCTCCCCTCGAACTCAGGTCTCACTTAGTGACCCTTCACTCCTTACGGACGACAGCTAAATGGAGTGTGTGTGTGTGTGTGTGTGTGTGTGTGTGTGTACATGCATGCGTGCGTGTACATGCGTGCGTGCGTGTGCGTGTGCATGTGTGTGTGCGTGTGTGTGTGTGATGTGTGTGTACATGCGTGCGTGCATGCGTGCGTGCATGCGTGTGTGTGTACATGCGTGCGTGCGTGCGTACATGCATGTGTGTGTGTGTGTGTGTGTGTGTGTTGTGTGCGTGTGATGTGTAGGGATGGTTGTGGTGTTGAAGTACACCCGAGAGTCATGATGCCTTGGTTTAACCCTTCATGCTGCCTCTTCAGCTCTGGAGACTTGGATGAATCACTTCATTAAACCTCTGGGTATCGGCAGTGTGAACTGGATGGAACTGTGCCCACAGCCCTGATGGAGAATGCACCGTGCACCTGAGTTACTGTTAGCATCTGTGACTCTGCCATTCCTTCCTGGGGCCCCTCGGCACTCGAGTTTCTCAAACCTAGACTTCTGTTTCAGCTGAAAACATCCTTAATCTGTGGGTGTCATGGATGTGTCTTTAGTCCCAGTACTCAAGAGTTGCAGTCGTGAGGATGACTTGAGCCCAGGAGTTCAAGGATGACTTGAGTTCAAGCCTAGCCCCGGATCCCAGATAAGAAACGAAAGCATTCATTTTATTTGGGGATGATCAGAAAAATTGTGTCTGGATTTCATCCAAGGTGTCACAGAGGTCAGGGAAGAAGAATTCCATGTTGACTGTTAAGCTATCCTTGAGTGGTTGCTCAGAACGGCGTTCTGTATATAGAATAAGGAAGGGGAGAAGGAAGAGGAAAGAGAAACTAAGGATGGGACAGCGCAAACCAAAGATCTTATTGCAGAAAGTCAGATGACAGAGCCGTCCATGGCCCCTGAAGGAGGTCAGAGTTCAGTCATCTTAAATGACGTCATAGACAAAGCTGGAGGGAGAGCTATGCTTGGTTATTTGAGATTCACAATTGTACATCTAGAACATGATTCTCAACTGGAGGCTTTGTTCCCAGGGAACGTGTTACAACATGTAAAGATCTTTGTCATGCTTGCAGATGGGGAAAGGGGCTTCTGGTATCACTGGGCAGAGCATCAACGTCTTACCTGCACAGGACAGCCCCCTACAACAGGGCTGTCCAGCGGCAAATGTCACTGGGTTGGGAAGTCCTGAAATGGTGACTGTCTGCTGAAGAGCTGTGCAGTGTTTTCAGATACTTTCGTTCCTTACGACAAGCAACGTTCTCAGACTCAATTCACCGCGGCATCTCCATCACTTTCAGGGCTCCTGCTCACTCGCCTGATGCCTTCAAGTCTCTCAAAGGGGGAAGGAAGCAGAACGAAGGACAGCAGCAGCTATGTAAGCCGGCGGCTGTGTGACGTCACAATTAAATCCCAGGCCCAGACGGCTCCTCACCAATGCCCCTTCAGATAAGTCAACACTTTCCACTCAAGTGGGCAGTCATCTAGGAAGAGTCCATGAGAAGAGCTTCAGCAGTGCCTCCTCCCAAATCCACACCCACATACCCAAAGCAACACGAAAACAATAAAAAGTTTATCAACATACCAAAGGGCTTTCTTGGCTCTTGGTGAATGCATCTCGCCAATCAAACAACAGAGGAACGTGGCTGCTGCCTGTTGACCCTGGTAACGCAACACTACTACTGTGGTAAACTGATAAATTTACTTAAGCGAGTGTTTGCCTTCCTTCACCGTAGGACTCTCTTGGATGTCTTTTTCTAAGAGGAGGAGCCTAGCTTTCAAGAATCTCTGAGTTCAAGCAAGGGAGGCTGCCCAGAGGAACTGAATCTTCCATGTAAGTGTATAACCCCGGACTCGGGCCCCTTTGAGGACGTAAAGTAATATCCCTTCTCAGAAGCTGCGTCTCTGCTCACGTCAGCTATGTCAGGAAGTGGAAAAGCCTTTCCATGAAGCCAAGAGCACTGGGGTGGGGGAGGGGGAGGGAGGGGGTGGGGGCAGGTAGGAGTACGAGGTAGTCCCTCTCAGAAAGAACTACTTGACTTTGGTAGCTGATGCAGGGCTGAGATGATTTGCTCGGGCAAACACAAACGGCATACCAGAAAGTCAACTACCACAAATCAGGGGTTTCGGAGAAGCAATAGCTAGGCAACATCTTTAAGAGCCGTTGATGTGTAGCAAGGCTGATAGTTTAAGAACAGAACTTATGCTGGACATGGTGGTGCAGGCCTTTAATCCCTGAACTCGTGAGGCAGAGGCGAGCTGACCGCTGTGTGTTTCAGGCCAGTCTAGTCTATGAGTTCCTGGCCAGCCAGAATTACGTAGTTGAGAGCCTTTCTCAAGAATTTTAGGACCGGTGAGATGGTTCAGCTGGGAGACACCCAAGCCTGACCACTGAGTTCAATTTTGGGAACCCTGGGATTAGAAGTGCAAGTCTCCACGCTCACTCATTTATGTGGGTGCTGGGAATCAAATACAAGGTCCTGAATTGCAAAGCGAGCTCTTTATTAACTGAGGCATCCAGACTGGCTACTATTAACATTTTGAACCCCATTTCATGATCCAACTCTGTTTCGGGGGGGAGGGGGGAACTGAGATTTTGTTTTGTTTTGGGGTGAGTGTACATGTGAAATTAGCCTGTGTAGGTGCAAATGTGCCCATCTCTGGAACCCAGAGGTCAGTGTCACTTGTCACCCTCTGATATCTCTACCTTGTTTTTAGAAAGACAGTGTCTGTCTTAGGGTTTCTATTGCTGTGACAAAACATGATGTCCAAAAAGCAAGTTGAAAGGAAAGGGTTTCTTCAGCGTACACTTTTCACATCGCTGTTCATCACCAAAGCAAGTCAGGACGGGAACTCAAGCAGAACAGCAGTCTAGAGGCAGAAGCCGATACAGAGACACCGAAGGGTGCTGCTTACTGGCTTGCTCCCTCCGGCTTTCTCAGCCTGCTTTCTTACAGAGTCCAGACCACCACCACCCCAGTGACACACTTCCTCCATCGAAGCCACACCTCCTAACTCTCTCAAACCAACTGGGGAACCAAGGATTCAAGTACCCAATACTGTGGGGACACTCTCATTCAAACCACCAGACGTAGGTGCTGAGGACTGAACCTAGATGTATACTACACGCACTGGGCCATCTCCCCTTTGTAAACAGTATTAGCGGTGTGGCCCTTGGGGCCTAACGGGGCATCTAGTGAACAAGATCTTGGATATTGCTTGGGTCTGTCCCACTGAACATTGTCCCCGTGTTGAGATTCTGACTTAAATGTGCTGTTGCAAGGTGTTGGAAGGTGATTGTGTCTTGAAAGTGGAGTTCCAAGAGGTGGAAGTAATGTGTCTGTGCCCCCATAGGACCTTACTTCCTGTCTCTCTCTATTGCCTAGACTTGAGGGCCCAGTACAAAAACAGTCATGTATCAGAGGGAGGCCTCACCCTGCACTGGATGCATCAGCTCCTTGGTTTTAGGCTCCTGCCTCCAGAACGGTGAGGAATATATTCCGTCTATTCTAGCTCAGTAGTGATAGGACAGACCGAGCAAGCCAACGGACGCAAACTGAAAATGTGGTGTGCACAGAGACACCACCTCCACTGACTGCCGCTCAGGGCTCTACTCCACAGCAGCTACCCCTGCTGCCGCTGGCCTGCCCCTCACTCCACCTTGCAGAAGCCTCAGGCCCCTCCCAAAGCTGGACTTCCTTTTTTCTTTTATTCCTGATCTTTTCTAAAGCTAGAGCAAGGCTGACTGGGCCCCTCTCATAAGATCTCTTTGAGGGCAAGAGAATGGCTCACAACTACCTGTCACTCCAGTGCCAGAGAGCTGGAGACCCTCTTCCTGACACACACACACACACACACACACACACACACACACACTTCTTAAATAAGTCTTGCAATGAGTTAATCAAAGAGCCTTCGTGACCTTTTACGAATTCATCACACGTTATAAGTAAATGCAATAACTAACATTTATTTGGTCAGTGATAATGCTAGGCCCTCTATTAAAGGCTTCCTAGACACCGGTTCTTTAGCCCCCACAGCACTGTTGCAGGGCTATTGCTATGAGTACTGTGGTGATTTGAATGAAAATGGCCCTTACAGGCGCCTAGGGAGTGGCACTATCTGGAGACTAAGCCTTGTTGAAGTGGGTGTGGCCCTGGAGGAAATGTGTCACAGGGGTGTGGCGGGTGAGCTTTGAGGTTTCAGAGGCTCAAGCCAGGTCCAGTGTCTCTCTCCCTCTTGCCTGCCAATCCAGATGTAGAATTCTCAGCTACCTCTCCGGCACCAGATTTGCCAGCATGCTGCCGCGCTGCTGCCCAATAACGGACCAAACCTCCATGATGGTTTGAATACTCTTGACCCACGGGGAGTGGAACCTTGTTGGTCACACCGTAAGAGGGTGTGCGACCTTGTTGGAGGAAGGGTTGTCACTGTGGAAGTGGGCTTTGAGGTCCCATGCTCAAGCTCTGCCCAAAGTAGAGGAGGAGAGTCCCAAGAGTCCCCTCCTTGGCTGCCTATAGAAGATAGTCCTTTCCTGGCCGCCTTAGGATCGAGATGTAGAACTCCCAGTCAGTCCCTCCTCCAGCACCAGGTCCGCCTGCATGCTGCCATGCTTCCTGCCACGAGGATAAGGGACCAGACCTCTGAACCTGTAAGCCAGCTCTCATTTATAAGGGTTGCCTTGGTCACGGCATCTCTTCACAGCAATTGAAACTCTAACAAGACAGTCACCCTAGACTATGTTGGGTGTTCAAAGCCGGCTTCATCTACATGGCTCAAAATTAGGAGGGAGAAAGAAAAAGAACACCCAGGCTTTGGTACCCTCCTGCCACTCAGATTCTTCTTCAGAAGGAGGGCTGTCAGAAGCGAGCAGAAGCCAGGCAACTGGCAGCCGAGGGAAACAGCCACTGACAACCATCCCTCTTTCCCCGACAACACAGAGTTCTTTGTGCCCATCACACTTTCTCGATGACCGGCATCAAGCGGGCCCTGGCTCAGGAAGTCAATCGCACAGTGGTTCTCAACCTGTGGGTCGCCTGAAGGCCGCCTGAAAACACAGGTGTTTCCATTACTGACTCATAACAGTAGCCAAGCTAGTCACGAAGTAGCAACAGAGACAGTTTTATGGTTGAAGTCACCACGGCTTGAGGAGCTGTACTAAAGGGTCACGGCATTCGGGAGGGTGAGCACCATGGCGGTAACACCTTGGACGACAGGACTGAACAGACTTCCCTGCTAGCCAGGAGACTCGGGGCACAGCAGGCTGGCAAAGACAGCACAGAGGGGCAACTCGTCCATCCTGTCAGAGGAGAACTGAGGTCCACAAGCGGCTCCATGCTTACATTTTGGAAAAGAAGTAACAGTATCCACATTTTGACCTTTCTTTACCTATAAGAAGGTTCAGGTTTAAAGAGACAGTGACACGGTGTTGACTCACAAGTTTACTGCTCCTGGCATCCCTTTTTTTTTTTTCTTTTTTCTTTTTTTTTTTTCCGGAGCTGGGGACCGAACCCAGGGCCTTGCGCTTGCTAGGCAAGCGCTCTACATTGAGCTAAATCCCCAACCCCCCTGGCATCCCTTTTAATTTTTTTCCTCTTGGGACCCCACTTTTTCTTCTTTTGAGGAACTAGCCCCCCCCTTTTTTTTTTGCTCCAATGCCATGTAGATCTGCTAATCAGAAACCACCATACACACCAGAGCTGGGATTTGAACCCGAGGAATCCGACCCATCCCATAGAAACGGCCGCAGCCTGCTTCCTGATGTCCAGATGTAACATTTCCCAGTTACACATTATTTGAGGTTTATTGTTCTAAACCCCTGTTTAGATACACAATGGAACTCCTTCGGCCACTTGAATATCCCAGACAAAAAAGAACACGTTGGCTAAGATTTAAGGTTGTGAAAAAACAAAAGTTCTTCCCTCATAATGGGAACGAGCTTCGTTTTAGTTTTAGGGTCCGTTTTTCAAGAGGATGCTAATCTAACTGCCCCCCCCCCGGGAATATCAATCAAGAATCAAGACGTATTATTATGACTTAATTGTTCATTACACAAAAATGATCGGTCCCCTCATTCGCTGCGTGCTTTCCCTCTATCTAGGAGGATATTTAACTAAGCAATCAGGGATATTACCCAGCCCAGCTGATGTAAGTGCAGCTAACCGGCCCTGCAATAACACTCTGCAGTCCCGGCGAGGTTGGCCGGGAGTGAGCACACAGCACTTAGCTTCCCCTTTGGGTGTGTTTGCAGATACATTTGCGATTTCATGCCCAGTTTTCGATGTTAAGCATTAATCTGAAATGGGCACTGAAACATCAATAAAGTCTACATTTTACCCCTTTTAATGAAAATGCTAGATATAGATTTAAAGCAAAACTAAACATTTGGCTGAATGTGTTCTACTCCAGTAAATTAGCCAGTGTTTGTCATTTTTTTAAAAAAAAACACCGGGGATTTAATGCCTCATTTCACTTGGTTTTGTTAGAGGCAGATAGAAAGCTTGATAAACAACCCATTTGTTCGATTACAGTAGCCCCTTGTCACACTACTGAAGTCCGCCCTCAGAGCTCATTTCCTTTACAACCTGTCCTGGGAGCTGAAGTGGCTCAGCCCCTTTTAATCATTCGGCTGAAGTGCAGCGCTGGCAAGGCCACCTTTTCAGACGTCCCAGACAGGTGCTGGATGGCGGCCCCAGAAATGACTCTCAGGAAGCCCCAGAGCGTACCAGCCAGCCCCTCCTTGATTCTCTTCAGATGCATTAGCCCTGTGGGCTGCAGGCCAGCCCGGACATAAAGAGGTCTGGCCGGCTACATAGCAGAACATCGTCTCTGTAAAATAAAACAATAAGGACAGCAATAATAAGAAAGCATTATCCTCACCACGGCCTTGAGAGAGCCATGTAATGACTCCCACCTTGGGAACCGAGACCCAAAGGTGAGCTGTATAACCTGCTGGGGACAGGTCTCAGATTTAACACACTCCTATTCCTGCTGCTGGCATCTGGGGACTGCCTCTCTCTTCTCTCCTCAGATGTGCAGTATTTGACATTTAAGGGGATTCTTTTTTTTTGTTTTGTTTTGTTTTGTTTTTGTTTTGTTTTGTTTTTTTTTTTTTTTTTTTTTTTTGGTTTGGTTTTTTTTTGGAGCTGGGGACCGAACCCAGGGCCTTGCGCTTGCTAGGCAAGCACTCTACCACTGAGCTAAATCCCCAACCCCATTTAAGGGGATTCTAAACGCCACCTCTTCCCAGGAAGTCACTTCCCATAGCCTGCCACTGACTGTCTTGCTTGGGTGGTTTTATGGCAGTGTATGCCTAAGTCCTAAGTGTATCTAAGAATACCTAAGTCCCTATAAGAGAAACAGCTGCCTCTTAGACATCTTTAATGCATAGGAGTCTCCTGCCAGATGCACTCAAGAAGCACTTGTTGGTATCTTTACTTGTTTTTAAAGATCTATTTATTTTATTTATATGTGAGTACATTGTAGCTGTCTTCAGACACTTCAGAAGAGAGCACCCTATTACAGATGGTTGCGAGCCACCATGTGGCTGCTGGGAATTGAACTCAGGACCTCTGGAAGAGCACTGACTGCTCTTCACCACTGAGCCATCGCTCCAGTCCCTGCTGGTATCTTTCTCTTTTTTGTTCTTTTTTTTTTTTTTTTTTCTTTTTTCCGGAGCTGGGGACCGAACCCAGGGCCTTGTGCTTGCTAGGCAAGCGGTCTACCACTGAGCTAAATCCCCAACCCCAGCCGCTGGTATCTTTCTAAAGCAGATACTTTTCAGCATCTCCACCCTGCTGATAGAAGGATAATGTATACCACAGTCACGGCAACAAGTCTTGCAGTAAACCTGTCTGGCTTGAGGGCTCCCTACATGAGCTCAGGAGAGCAACGGGGCCTTTCGGAGGTTCCGATTTCTCACTGTGAGACGTGCAATAGTAATTACTTCAAAAGGTTTTCTGGACGTTCAGAGGAGCTGGAGAGATGACTCAGCAGTTAAGAGCACTGGCTGCTCCTCTGGAGGACTGGAATTCCATTCCCAGCACCCATATGTCAGTGCACAACCTTCTGTAACTCTAGTTCCAGGGGATCCAGTGCCCTCTTCTGGCCTCCACTGGCACTGCATCCATATGGTACACGGACAACGCTTATAGGCAAACACCATGGTGGTTTGAATATGCTTTGCCTATGGCAAGTGGCACTATTAGAAAATGTTACTTTGTTGCAAGAAATGTATCACTATGGGGTTGGGTCTTGAAGTCCTATGCTCAAGTTCCCCCAAGTGTGGAAGATACCCTCTTCTTCCTAGCTGCCTGTGGGAGATAATTTCATTCTGGCTGCCTTCAGATCAAGATGTAGAACTCTTGGCTCCTCCAGCACCAAATCTGCCTGCACACTGCCATGCTTCCCACCATGATGACAATAGACTGAACCTCTGAAACTGTAAGCCATCACCAAGTAAATGTTTGCCTTTATAAGAGTTAGCTTGGTCATGCTGTCTCTTCACAGCAATAAAACCCTAAGGCCCACTCACACATATAAAATAAAATAGATTATTTTCAAAGTCCAATGGCAGGAGTGTACAGAGGCTTTGGCCAGCGTCTGGTGTGTAGAGAATACCAGATGAATACTAGCTATTATTTTCCTGAAGTCTGTAGTTTTTCATACTTGTTGACAACTTTATTTTCTTAGCGACTTACTGGTTTGTTTCTGAGATAGGGTAGCCAAGAATGCCCTCAGATTCCAACGTCATCAACAACGATGACCAGAACAGCTTCGTGGAATTAGCAAACTAGCTCTCCAAGTCTTGGGTACACACTGATTGAACAGGTTTGCCTCCACCCCGCAAGTACAAGCATGTGCTAACGCCCCTGGCTGGTTGTCTACATTCTAAAAATTGAAAAAGAAAAGCGGGACATTTCGTTTTCTTGAGTAAGAGCTGAGCTGACAAAGTTCAGGGACATTTACTGATGACCTGTTACATAAGATCATTGGAAGAGAAATTACTTAAGACAGCCCAGGACCAGATATTGGCAAGCTCTGGACTTAACCACATGCCTGGAGTCCATGGTCCTCAGTCCCAGTCCTGTGTACTAACAGAAAGATATTTGTGGAGATATTAAGGGGTACAAATCCTGCCCTTTTTCTTCTGATCATCTTGATTTCACTTCCCATGTGCTAGAATTACAGGACCAGTTAGACACTGCCGGAGACGGAACCTAGACCTACTGTGTCTGCTGAGTTACAACCCTTACCCACGAACCCTGTCTCTGAAGAGGACTTTTCAAACACCTGTTCACTCACTGACACATGAGGCATGTATTTGCAAACCTGATCAGCATGTTTTTGCAAGCCTGATCAATCAATGTGTACCAAAGATTTGCACAGCTTGGAGCATTAGCTTGCTAATCCCAGGAAGCTGTTCTGACTGTTTTTATGGATAACTGATAGGAACACTGTTGTGGATAACTGACAGGAACATTGCTGTAAATAACTACCAGGCTGTTTCAAGAAGTGACAATGCCACTGGGGCACCGAGAGCAGGTACCCAAAGTCCCACTCTTAAAAGTCATAGGACAGACCACGGCCCAGAAGTTAAAGGCCTTTAATAAGAAGCCTGGGAATAGCTTCCAACCACGAGGCAGGCCATAAAAAAGGTTCCATCCAGCCCTGCTGTTCAATATAACAGCATCACCTAAATGACTGACCCCACCCACAACATCAATGCCATTTGTAACTTCAGTGACCAGGAAGAGATTTATTACCAATTTTAGACAGACAGGAGGGGCATATCAGAGCAGAGAGCCAGCGGGATGTTCTAGAGACTAACAGACATTTTACTTTGACATAAAGTTTCAGATTTGTATTTTAGTCATCCAAGCATGCTCTCCCCTCCTAACTTCTACTAAGACACAGTCATTCATTCATATATATATGTATATATATATATAATATAAAATATATATTATAAATGATAAATATATAATAAATGAATGAATATATATTATTGGCTTAGACAAGTGTGTTTTTCAGTTTCTATGGCAACTTTTTTAAGCTTGAGACTTGAGGCTCACCTTCCATTCAGACTGTTGAAAGTCATGCCAGAATGTTGCTTCCTCATTAGCAAGGTACAAAATCACATTTCGTTAGCCTAGCTGAGTTGAGCTGCCAAGGAATCAAGGGAACTGAATTCCACGCCATAGCAAACCCTTCCAAGGATAGACAGTACACAGTAACTGTTTCTCTTTGGGCAAACATTGAGAAGAATCACCGTAAAGAGGCCAAGGAAATGGCTCAGTCAGGAAAGTGCAAGCATGAGGATGTGAGTTCGAATCCCCAACATACACATAAAAAGCCAAGCACAGTGCCTCGTTCCTGTGATCCTAGCACTGGGGAGACAGGGACAAGAGGATCCCAGGAGCGTGCTGGGCAGCTAGTCTTGCCTAGCCAGTGAGCCCCTAGTTCAGTAAGAAACCCTGTCCCTAAAATAACAATGTCCTAGAGGAAGGCCCCTGATATCAACTTCTAGCCTCCACTCACACATTTGTACCCAGGTAAAATGTACACATGCAAACACCACACAAAAATAAAGAAATAATAAAAACTAGATTAGAAACACACAGCTTTGGGGGCAGAAGTGATGGCTCAGCAGTTAACTGCACTTATGTCTTGCAGAAGACCTGGGTTCGAGTCTCAGAATTTACGTGACAGTGCGCAGCCGTCTGCAACTCAAGTTCTTGGAAATTCAGTATCCTCTACTGGCCTCCACTGGGATGTGATACACATATATACCTGCAGGCAAAATACTCATGCACACACAATTAAAATAAAATTTAAAAAATCCTGGGGTTGGGGATTTAGCTCAGTGGTAGAGCGCTTGCCTAGCAAGCACAAGGCCCTGGGTTTGGTCCCCAGCTCTGAAAAAAAAAAAAAAAAAGGAAAAAAATTTAAAAAATCCAGAAGGTGCTGGTGGTGCACACCCAGCACTCTGGGAAGCAGAGACAAGCTGTTCTCTAAATCTGAGGCCAGCCTGGTCTGTAGAGGAAATTCCTGTCTCAAAAGAAAAAACAAACAAACAAACAAAACAAAAACAAAAACAAAAACAGCAAAAAGAAATACTCAGATTTTTTTTTGGAGGGGGATATTTTTGTATTTATATTTTAAATGTTATCCCCTTTCCCAGTTTCCCATCCATAAACCCCCTATCCCATCCCCTCTCTCCCTTCTTCTATGAGGGTGTTCCCCCACCCATCCACCCACCTCTTTCCCCATCCCCAACCACCCATCCCTTCCCACCTCCCTGCCCTGACATTCCTCTACACTGGGAGGGTCCAGCCTTGGCAGGACCAAGGCCTTCTCCTCCCATTGGTGCCCATCAAGGCCATCCTCTGCCACACATGCAGCTGGAGCCATGAACACCCAGATTTTTTACAGGCATCCAGACTATTAGCTTACTGGCCATTCTACTAGCTACTCCCAGGAACCTAGCAACTGCTTATGTCATCACCGGCCGCCATTACCTGTTACAGCCACTGCTACACTGCTCACCACCCCAGCTCTCTTGCTGTTCCCACGTTTTCCGGCTGATCTCTCCACCTCTTTTCTGTCCTTTTCTGTCCCCCCTTCTCTTCCCTTATGGCTCTGCTTCTGTCTGTCTCTACCCTTTCTCCAGGCCCTCACTCTCCCCTGCCTTCTCCCAAATAAACCCCCTTTATACCAGATCTGTTGCATGTCATGATTTCTCAGGGGGACACCTAGGCAAGGGCTCGCCAGATACCCCCTCGACATATTACATTTCATGACACACCCAAGGGGTCCTGGAACTCACCACGTGGACCAAACTGACCTCCAACTCATCACAGAGATCGGCCTGCCGCTGCCTCCCAAGTGCTGGAATCAAGGGCAGGTGACACCACACACACATGGCTTCTTAGTTACTTCTCCATTCCTGCCATAAAATCTGACCAAGGCAACTGGTAAAGAAAGCTTTTAATTAGGTTTAAGATTTCTGAGTGTAGCTGGGTGTGGTTGTGAACACCTTTGAGCCCAGGGACTGGGGCAGGTAGATGTGTCTCTGAATATGAGTTCCAGGACACCCAGAGTTACAAACAAACAAACAAACAAAAAAAAAAGTTCCAAGGATTAGCTTTCAAAATGGAGGAACAACCTGGCAGGAGACCGCAAATCTTGATCAGCAACCTAGTGACACACCCCCTCAAACAAGGCCCTATTGCCTGATATTTTCCAAATACTCTAACCGGGGACCAAGTATTTAAATGCCAGATACCTGTGGGGGACATCTTACTCAAAGCACCATAGGCTCTGCTCGGTGTGCCTGAGACATTCCTCCTCCGGGCGGTATAGCTCGCAGCAAGCATTTGCCAAGGTGTGAAAACAGAGATGTTCCTGACTCGTCCTCCAAGATCTCTATGAAGATAAGGTAATGCTTGTCTGCCCTGACTGGGAGGTGGGAGGCTGCACCCAGGAATGGATTCTGATGCATCCCAGGTTAGGGACTGAAACGCTCTTTCGGTTCAGTCCAGACCAGGGCTGGATGAGCATGTACACCAAGGCGGTGCAAACGAGTCTGGAGACACTTTTCTCTCCTGAAGCGTCTAAGGTGACGATTATGGAGGGAGACCCCCTTGATGTTTGGAAGGAGGAGCTGAATGGAGATAATGGAGTTCTGAGGACACCTGGACCGCCAAATAATTTAACTCAATACATTTCTTTACAACGGTTAATATCGTTTGGAAGATCCTCTTCCAAACCAGCATGGTATTTGACACAGTTCTATCCTTCCATTTCAAAACTACTTTAAGAGAAAACATCGGTGTTCTTGTGGCAGAATTTTGGCAATAAAGCATTAATTAGATGTAAAATGAGATGCATGGGCAACAAAATAAAAGTAGGCTAAGTGGACTCTGCCAAACTAAACGTTTTTTTCTGTATAAGAAGGAATTTTTTATTCCTACAGATTGGGAGAAACTTTTTGCAAATACATATATGAATGGATACAGTACCTGAAGTATGAGATTATTATTACAGGATCTATATTATATATCCAGATGTGGTAGTAGTATGACACACCCTTAATCTCAGCCCTCAGGAGGCAAAGGCAGAGGAAGGCAGATCTCTTTGAGTTCAAGGCCAGCCTAGTCTACATAACAAGCTCTAGGCCAGCCAGGGCTACCGCCATGAGACCCTGTCTTAATAATAAATATGCAGAAGAAAATCTCTTACAGGTCAACAACAACAACTACACTCTCAATTTTTTTTTCAATTTTTTTTAAAGATTTATTTTATTTATTCCACGTATGTGAGTACACTGTAGCTGTCTTCAGACACACCTGAAGGGGACATCGGATCCCATTACAGATGGTTGTGAGCCACCATGTGGTTGCTGGGATTTGAACTCAGGACCTCTGGAAGAGCAGTCAGCGCTCTTAACCGCTGAGCCACCTCTCCAGCCCTACACTCTCAATTTTTAAGTGGGGAGAGAACTCGACTAGGCCTTTTTCTATGGCTGTGCAATGGACAAGGGAGCAGAAGAAAGATGTTCGACTGTATCTCATCAGGGAAATACAAGTCAAAATCACAGTGAAATACCACTTCATACCAAGGATGGCTATACCCCAAAGGAAGGGAGGAGATAGAGAAGTCAAAATCCTTGTACATTGCTGGTGGGAATGTGAAGTACTACAGCCACAACAGAAAACAATTAGGAAGATCCCCCCACCCCACCCCTGCAAAAAACATAAATTTATTATATGGCCTAGTAATACCACATCCTCGATGTGTATCCAAAATAACTGAAAACATATCATTAAAAAAATGCCTGTTCACGTATGTCCATAGCATCACTATTCATAATGGCTAACAACCAGAAACAACTTAAAGGTCTATCAATTCCAGAATGGATCAGCAAAGTTTATGTATGCACAGGACGGAATATTACCAAGCCGTCAAAAGTAATAAAAGCATACTGCCTACTTATATGCTACACACAATGTGATGAACCTTAAATGTTCAAGGCCAGAGTGAGCAGGGGTCTGGGCAGGAGGGATATACCAGGGGCTGAAGCCAATACAGGATGGAAAGGGAGTGCTTGGTGGGTTTTAGTTTGAAGCTGTGATTGCCTGCACAAGATCTACAAGCTGAGTCTATCAGCACCCTGTTATGGGAAGGGGAGGGGCTTGAGGGGCTGCGGCCTCCCCTGAGGCTTAGTACCAACTAGTTACTGATGGGAAGAAGGAAAGGTGCTCCTCTCTCTCTCTCTCTCTCTCTCTCTCTCTCTCTCTCACACACACACACACACACACACACACACACACACACGTAAGGTGCCCATACTTTTGTATCTAACCCCTCAGCCATGTTTCTATAAGTGACCCACAGGAAACTCATTGGTCATGGGGGATAAAAACAAGGACAGGAAGGACTAGCAAGGTAAAGGAAAGGGGTGAACTAGAATGGGAGGAAATCAAGAGAGGGTAATGGGGGTTCAATATGATCAAACACGTCATGTACATGTATGTCAGCATGAAACCATTATAATGTATAATTGATATATGCTAATAAAAGCATTAAATAAAAAATAAATATGGCTTAAAAATGTGAAAAGTGCAATTTATGAATTCTGTGGTGGAGTTTTTATGCTTAGATAAACTATTTCACACAGCAGGAGGGACGGGCTGTAGTAGTGGTAGGCATCTTGCCTAGCATGCATGAGGCCCTGGGTTCAGTCTCCAACACCTCGTAAACCCGGTGTGGTATTGGTATTGCACATGTGTCATCCCAACACTGGGGAGGCAGAGGAAGGAAAATCATACCCAGCTACAGACGACGCTAGTGAGCAGCCTGGATCCGTGACCTTGACCAAAATCAAATAAAAACATTAACTAAAGTTTTACTCATTAAAAAAAAATTATATAACTTGTAAACATGGTGCTTCAAATAAAATTTTGAACAATAAAACTCTATGCAGGTAAAAATGTATTTTAGTACTCCACTCAGATGGGATGGGTTAATAATGAATAATATATATCGAGAAATTGTAGGCTTAAATTCCCTGGTCATGGAAAGCACTGTGTATTCCCTAGTGCCTGAAATAATATCTAAACACAGACAGCTGCTTCCGGCGAAATGGCAACCCAGTGTCTTTAAAGACCTTAATGAGATCAAGTAACTGCTTGGCGAAGCTAACAATTTTACCTTCACTTAACTAATTACCACCACACAGCACCACAACCATCCCGTTCACCTCCACCTACATTGCCTACATCCAGTCATTATGGAAAGCAGGTGTCTAAGAAACCACTTCCTCCCAACAGCTGAACCTATACTCAGGGGGCATTTTTTAAACATTAATTGAATTAGCTTGGTCTAATTTACAATTAATGGAAAGTGTGTCATAGGATTCCACTCGAAGCTAAGGAAAATGGAAACTTTGTACAAGCATGGTCTATTCCTTGCAATTTGTGAAATACTTTCAGCAATCAGTGAAAAACATCTGGGTTTCCTGCTTCCACTCACCCAACGGTGATGCTGGCAAAATAGTAGCAATAGGCTGCCCCAAACTGTGTCTTTCTTCTTTCTCCTCCTCTTCCTCTTCTTCTTCTTCTTCTTTTCTTCCTCTTCTTCTTCTTCTTCTCTTCTTCTTCTTCCTTCTTCTTCTTCTTCTTCTTCTTCTTCTTCTTCTTCTTCTTCTTCTTCTTCTTCTCCTTCTCCTTCTTCTTCTTCTTCTTCTTCTTCTTCTTCTGCTTCTTCTTCTTTGTTCTTCTTCTTGTTCTTCTTGTTCTTCTTCTTCCTCCTCCTCCTTTTCTTTCTTTCTTTCCTCCTCCTTCCCCTTCTTTTTCCTCTTCTCCCTCCTCCTCCTCTTCTTTCTTTCTTTTCTTCTTCTTCATTCTTCTTCTTCTTCATTTTTCTTCTTCATTCTTCTTCATTCTTCTTCTTCTTCTTCTTCATTCTTCTTCTTCTTCTTCTTCCTCTTCTTCTTCTTCTTCTCCTTCTTCTCCTTCTCCTCCTTCTCCTTCTCCTTCTCCT
The DNA here is from genome assembly GCF_011064425.1 of Rattus rattus. Classification (NCBI taxonomy): domain Eukaryota; kingdom Metazoa; phylum Chordata; class Mammalia; order Rodentia; family Muridae; genus Rattus; species Rattus rattus. The sequence goes on from NC_046155.1 coordinate 36,333,164, forward strand.
TTCTTCTTTATGAACAGACACATTTTCAATAAAACTCCTGGTTGAAATTGAGAGGCATGAATCAGACCTTGAATGAAATGGCCAAGTTGGAAAAGAAAGACAGCCAATAAAACCACAGAAGCACTTCCTCTTAAAACATATGCTGTAAAAATGGGGAAGGCTCTTCGGTGTTTATTTTCGGCTTCTACACGGGCTGCTGTGTCCTCCCCCCACCCATTCAAATGCCTGCGACTCTCTTCAGCATCAGGACCCATGAGTGACTGCTGTGTTCCTTGGTCTATCTAGAAGTGTTTCCTGTGGCCATGGAGCAGGAAATGTCATGAGGAGGCAGGGCTTGAGAAGGGAGGAGGAAAATCTCTCTCATCTTTCCGGGAAGACACAGCTTTCAGTTTCATCGTGTTGTATGACAGTCATTAAAAGTTTAATTAAGCCAAATGCAATATTTAATTAAGGCAAATGCAATGCCGGATGCTGGCGACGAGGGAGCCACTTTTTAGAGCTCTTTGCAAAATAGACATCAATGGATGACCCAAAATAAATACACTAGACAGTTCAAAACATGAGCGAACACAGACCAGGTGCAGACAGGTTTTGAATGCTTTGAAAGATACATCGTTGTATCAATGGTCTTCCACACAGCTGTATAGAAAGATAAAATCATGAATTTGCAAGGAGATGGACACAACTGGAAAGTGTTAGGCTATAGCAAAATGAGCCCAATTCAGAAAAATGCATGGAATCTAGTCCTAAAAGTATGCAGTAGGACTAGGGAGGCCGAGGCAGGTGGATCTCTGTGAGTTTGAGGCCAACTTGGACTACACAGAGTTCTAGAACAGCCAGAACTATCTAACAGAGACCGTGTTCCAGAAGGGGAAAAGGGTGTGTGACAAAATTAGGAGTAGGTAGTACAGGGAGAGGATGGGATCTTACAGAGGTGGGGAATACAGAGAGTAAAGCGGGGTACATGGGATAAAAAGGGAGACTGACTTAAAGAGGAAGGGAGCTGCCAGAGCCAGGAGGGTACACAGTGGAACTGGGAGAGAATTAATGAATGCAAACTGGGACCCGAAGCCGTGAAGACTCCCATGATAAAACCCATTTCCCTGTATGCTAACTTCGAACTTTCATTCTAAGAAAAAATTAAAGCGAGACCATGTATTTATCCTCATTTCCTGCCAGAAAACAAGGAAACAGTGCTCCTTTGGGCTTAGTTACCAGGTAGAAGAATGTGCTACATCCACCGAAACTCACCCTCCCACACTTTAATTCCGGATGCACATTAAGGCAAATGACTAAACTAATGCACAACAGCAGCAAATCCCATCCTGATACGCTTGTCCTACAAACAAATGGAGCCACGACCGTGGGTCACACCTGTAATGCCAGCAGGTGCAGGCGAAGGCAGGTGGACCAGCAGTTCAAGGTCATCCTGGGCTACAGCGTGATCAAGTCTCAGACCGTGTGTGTGTGTGTGTGTGTGTGTGTGTGTGTGTGTGTGTGTGTGTGTGTGTGTGTGTGTGTGTGTGTGTGCGCGTGCAGGGGTTGGGGGAGGGTGGGGGAGGGAGGGTGGGGATGGAGGGGGGAGGAAAAGAAACAGATGAGCAAAGAACAAACCCTTTTCTAAGGCTCAGCAGATTACGTGGAGTTCCATTTCAGTGTCTAAGTAAATGACATTCATTTCTCGTAGATTCATTTCTCTGTGACTGTCTCTTTACCAGTGACGCTGATAACAGAAACGACCTTGGTGTTTCACGGGGATAGAACATGAAAAGATGTTACACGATATTTAGGTCAGGTTTTTGGTGGCTAGTGCCTTTCATCCCAGCATTTGAGAGGCAGAGGTAGGTGGATAACTATGAATTTATGGCCAGCCTCGTCTACATAGTGAGTTCCAGGAGAGCCAGGGCTATACAGAGAAACCCCATCAATAGTACTAATAATAATAATAATAATAATAATAATAATAATAATGATAATAATAATAATAGTAATGATAATCATAGTAATAATGATAATAATAATAGACCCCTTACATAATACTTAGTATAAAGTGCATACCTGATGTTTATTTATTTGTTGAACCTACATTTCCCAGTGCTGTTTCAAGCTAGAAAAGTACAACATAAATAAATAAATGAATAAAACATGAATAAAACATAAAAACCTGGACTTGCAGTGAACATCAGCGAAGAGACATAGGACGAATAATTCAGTAAAAAAAAACTTACCCTGAGCCAGGCATGGTAGCTCACACTCCTAACTCCCAGAAAGCACAGGAAGGTCAGCCTCCAGCCCAGCCTCATCTCTGTAGCCAGCCAGGGTTACACACACACACATAGACACACACACAGACATGCACAGATAAACATGCAAACACACATACAGACACACATATACACACACAGAGACATGCACAGATAAACATGCAAACACACATACAGACACACATATACACACACAGACACACACAGACATACACACACACACATACACACATACACACACACATACACACACACACACACACACACACACACACACACATTTGTTGGTACTGAATCGAGGGCCTCATGTACCAATGAGGTTTATCTCTAACCTTCCTCCTACTTTTCATTTTTGAGGCAAGGTCTCAAACTTTCAATCTCCCTGCCTCAGTCTCCTGAAACTGTTTCCTAGTGTAATAAATGAAACAGAGAAAAGGGAATTTGGGAGAGGGAGAAGGAGAGGGAAAAGGATTGTGTAGCTTTACACAGGATGGCCAGGGGAGGCCGTGACATCATCCAGCAGATGGGTGCTCCAGGCAGAACTAAGGATTCAAACACAGAGAGCCAAAGCCAGAACTCTAGCTGGCAGAGGAGAACATGGGTCTACAATCCCAAAATTCTGAAATCCACAAACCTTTGAGAAGTAAAGTCAAAACTAATCCCTGCCTCTTCCACCTCCAGACCTGAGTTCCTGGGAATCCCAGCATCCCATTTCCTTTCTTCAAATTAGGAGCCCTGGCTGACTCTGCGTGGTTCTCCGAAGCATCCATATGTGTCCCAGGGGTACCAAGTGACTTACACCCTATCCATTCTGCTACCATTGACCTTCTGCTTGTGTTCCTGTAGCACTCATCTTGTTTCCTCAATTCACTGAAGCCCCTGTAGCCACATGGTTGGAAGCCAAGTCTCCCACCTCATCCCAGGATTCTCGCCTCAGCTGAAAGCTGAATATTCCTACAAATTTCAAGGAGACACTGACATCTGAAGAGCTGGGATTGCTCATTTTCTGTTCTTAACCAGAAGATAGACTAAATGAGCATAAAGCGTGCTGGCTATGGGAGAATGGGTAAGGACAAACAAGACGCATGAGGAAAGATGGCAGGACATGGGTACGCTAGAAAAGAAAAGTATAAACCTTGAGACAAGCTGGAAGTGATGGTTTATGCCTTTAATCCCAGCACTTGGGCAGCAGAGGCCAGGGCAGGTGGATCTCTGAGTTCGGGGCCAGCTTGATCTACAGAGTGAGTTCCAGAACATCCAGGACTGCACAGAGAAGCCCGGTCTTAAGAAACAAACAAAAAGATTAAGACAAACCCAACAGGCCCATCTCCTAGTAAGTATTTATGAACACAGGGAGGGGACCCTCTTCCGTGTTTGCATAGGTTAAGCTTTTTTTTTTTCTTTTTTGTAATGGCCATCTTCCCTTTCAAATTAAAAGGGAATTCCAAAGAAGGATTAGAAAATCCACAGTGAATAAACTTTCTGTAATGGAAATCAGCCCCCACAGGCTTTAATCTGGAAAGAAAAAAAAAATCAACCCAAACTATCCAGGACCTCCACCTTCTCCTAGAAAAGAAAAGGAAAGATAAAGGCCATACAGGAAAACTGTCTGCAGCCTTGAAAACCTCACTGTGGCCAACGGATGCTCCAAAGTCATGATCCTCTCTCTGCAGAGAGGAAACGCCAGTTCCAGGCTCTCCTTCCCACAGCCGGCTCAGTCTGGAGAGATTTGGGTGTGTGTAGCTTCAGAAGATTCCGTGCTGCTGCTGAGAATCCTGGACTTTCCTGCAAGGGCGTTCACTAGGCTGGAAGTACATAAGCCTCCTCTCATGTGTGGTATCCACAGGGCTGGAGGCAAGAATTCAGGTCCCCAGGCAGCTAGGGAGGGACATAGGACTTCTGCTTGCCTATCTCTAATCAAGTTACTACACACATCTCAGAAGCTGCTGTTCTGCAGGCCTTGAAGTTCTGATAAGGAATCTGCCAAGCACTCATATTTAGATTTACAAAGCCAATAAACAAACACACAGTCAGAAAACAAACTCACACTAGCCACGTACAGAATCCAACTAGAGTTTCAAAAAAAAAAGAAACCCAAGAAGATGAGAGATATGTCAGAATGGCGTGTGGTTATTTTGATCACAACACAACAAACTCCTATCCATACCACAATGGTGGCATCCAGGGTGGCTAATGTCCCATATTCTGTCCTTTGAGAGACATATATCTCCTCTAGCCACAGATTCGCAGGATCACAAATCACTGGATTTGAAAGAGAAATCATTTTCCACAAGGCAGTTTGGCTAGGATGGGAATCTGGGTAGCTTCTATCCCTAGATAAGGGCACTTCCCCCCAAACCCAAGAAATCCTCTTGAATCCTTGCTCCGTCCACATTTTAACCAAGCAGCATATTCACGGTGATAAAACCACAAGCGAAAGAGCTTGTCAGAACTGTTGAAAGAGAATAGGTACTTTCACTATCAGTGATGGCTTCCTCTTTTCCCACAAGGCGTCTTATCAGCTTTCACCCAGAGAAAAACCATAAAAAGAAAAGAGAAACCTTACGCAATAGTTCTCTAAATAAAACAGTACGCAACAGACTAGTCATCCTTAAAAGTGATGTTGTGTAAGGAGTCAAAGTACATCATCCAGCATAATCAATACCCTATTAAGTCAGGTAGGATTCTGGATATCAAAGAGCAACGGACTGAATAACTTTAAGTATAAGTACATGACCCAGGGGATTAATCACACACTGTCATGGTGAAATTAGGACAATTCTTCCAATCATTAACGTTTTGCTTACAAAAGTGTGCTTCTCTGTTTGCCTTTCTGCTAAATGATAACCGTTTTTCAAGTTGAATCTCCCGATAAAAAGAGTTAAAAAACAAGACAGGAGCTGTGCTTAAAGGTCATAACTGCCGCTTCACCATGAAACAGCCAAAGGGCAAACAAATGAAAAAATGTCTGGATTGTAGGAAGAATTTGTAAATATCCCCTGGCAGACTGTAACTTTATAAAACCCAGTGCTAACCTGGGTCCTGAGAGCACCTCTCCCAACCAACACACTCTCCAGTCTTAAGGACCTTAGATTCAGTGCAACCTGAAGGGAACCTTGGCTGGCTTCCAACGGGGAAAGCAGCACCTTTTCAGCAAGCTGTCCATTTTAAAACAAGATTTCAGCCCTTAGCTTTTCTAATGTCAATCAATACTCATGCTGCTGTGCCTGTGCCTAATAGTCCTGATACAGCTCCTGTACAGTCAACATCACCCAGAGGTTATCTCCAGTAATGAAAACACAGAGACTCCAGGATCGGTTTAATTCCAAATTCGGTCTCATTCTCCAAAACCTGGGATACAGACTTTCAGACCAGACCAACCATAGCCTTTGAAACCTTGATGTAACCTGCTAGGCAGGTCTGGAGCTTGGAGCCTGCGGCTGATTGGAAGCAAAACTCTCCCACTGGACGGAAGGCTCCTTTGGGCTCCAACCCTAAGACATAAGAAAAGGGGACAACGTAGAACATGAACAGAGCTGGGACTGGGGGAGCTGGAAAGGGTCGTGTAGGTCAATTAGACCATTCTCTTGGAGTTCTGAGACCAAGAACTAAAATTCCAAACTAGATCTTCAAACCTCCAAGGCTACCCTTGCCTCTTTGCCTAAGAATCAGTGCCTAGTTCTTTTCTGGGAACCTAGTTCACCTGCAGTTCCAGGGCCTTCTAAGGAGGCAGGGTGGGAGGGCCTGTCTTCACCCATTGAATGTCCATGTGTGTCCAGCGTTCTTTGGACAGATTCTGTCACAGATGCTTTACTGTACAACTAAAGAGCTTCATGCAGGCCAAGGCTAAAAGAATTTTCTGGGCCTCTCCTCGGGTCTCTGTGGGAGGGCTGTCAGACCTCTGCCAGACAGGTAGCTGGATGCAGATTAATACCACTTGTCAGGGCCCTGACCCACATCCACCTTTTTATCAGCATTCTTCCCCCCTTTTCCCACAAGCACCCTTCCTGGACCCTACCCCCCCCTTCTCAGCCATCAAATTCCTGACACTCCCAATGCTTCCTGCTTCTGCTTGCTGTGCCAACCCAGTACTGGTAGGAGTAAAGGACGGCAAACCCAAGTTCAGAGTATGAGGCAGAGTACTGGTCCCATAGGCATCTCTCCTACTGCCAGGACCTCAGGGCAGCAGCTCTCTCTGGCCATGAGCTTTAACGTTTCCAGATCTTCTAAAGTAACAATTGGAACATGATGAGCCTCCCAGCTCCCCCCTCCAACCCCTGCCACTCCAATCCCTGCATTGCCCCAAGAGCACAGCAGCCAGGCTCCCGCTGAGGTGAGTGTGACACACTGTTGACTCATACTGGTCAAGGACGGTGGCTGCACACACCAATCGATGGTGCTCCGTGGCAGCGCCAACCCACCCTGCGGTCTCCACACACACACACACACACACACACACACACACACACACACACACACAGAGACACAGACACACACATACACACACACACAGACACACACAGAGACACAGACACAGAGACACACACAGAGACACACACACAGACACACACACACACACAGAGACACAGACACACCACAGACACACACACACACACACACACAGGCACACAGACACACACAGACACACACAGACACACACACACAGAGACACACACAGACACACAGACACACACACACACACACACAGACACACAGAGAGACACAGACACACACACAGACACACACACACAGACACACACACACAGACACACACACACACACACACACACACACACACACACACACACACACGGCAGCGAAGAAGGATCAAATTTATATTCTAGGAGGCGGGCACCCCATCTCTTGTAAGGTCCTAATCCCCCATTCCGTATGGCGAGCACACATTCACACACACCAAAGGTTCTTCAGGTGTCAGGTTTAGGTATTTTTAACCAAAGAATGAGAATTCCAACAGGGTCATTCATCTGATGACGAATGTATATGAAAGTTAATTCATTAAATTAAAAAAAAAATCAAACATTTTTGCAGGGTTTTTTTTACAACGAATAATTCTATACACATGCTATAGACACGGTTTCTATAAAACACACTATCTACAATCTACTTACATTTAATTGTCCTGCTATTTCTAGTTCATGTGAGATCAGTCACAAGTGAGTCAGTTTCCCTGCCTGTAGAGACTGCGTAATCCCTTAATACCAGGGTCAGAGGCACTGGCCGAGCAAAACAAGATTGTAAGAATCTTATCAACTATCTTGCTTATGAGAACAGACACCAGGGGCCAAGTGCTCTGAACCGGCTTTGGAGTTAAGGCAGCAATGTAAGGTGTCACATAAAAGCCAAGTGCACCCTTTGAAAGTATTCCATGGATCCCCAAATGCTGGCCCCCTTTCTAAGTGCACCTCTGAAGTCGAGGGAACAGCTACACATTTGGGAAAAGTCATTCGAGAACAGCCGCCCAAAACCTTTAAAGTTATAGTTTAAGCTTCAGGCGAAAGTTCAAATCACTTCTCACGAACAGAAAGAATTCACTTTTTAAAAACGAAGTCACATTTAGCCACTTTATCAAAACAACTTAACACCGGTACGGAAACCGTACGCTAAACCAAAAATAAGGTTTCAATGCACGCCGTGCCTAATATTTTCAAAACGCTAGAAGAATGGTACTTCTTTCTCTCAGAATTTCCCAGTTTGTCTGTAGCAGAACGGTATTCTAAAGTCCAGTCTCTGAACATGGTCACGGCCGATGACTGTCATCCAGCATTAAAATAGCCTTTATCACCCTCGATGTCCACTTCCTGGTCGGAATCCTCTGAGATCTCTGATTCGGGGTCTTCCGGAGAGGCTGGGGAGGGTGAACACTGAGAACTGTCCAAAGAGGCACCTTTATTCTGTTCACTGGGCAAGTCTTGGCCCTGGTCACAGGAAGTGTCCAAACTGTCCAACTCATCCTTTTTATTGCTTTGAGGATTCTCCTGGATGATGAGGATGGAGATGCAGATGGTGAGAGCCCAGACAGAACCATCGAAGCTGAGTTTCTAATTCAGCCTTTAGCATGCCTACAAAATTTAGCTCACTAGCAACTATTTTTGTTAAAACCTTTTTACCGAAGAACATACACTTGCGATTTGTTTCCCCACTTGAAAGAAAAGGGAAGAAGTCACACCAGAGAAAGATTATACACTTATCACAGACCGAGAAGTTCAAGATTTACAGGAGTTTAGGAAAGAGAGAAAAAAACAAAACAAACAAACAAACAAAACAAACAAACAAACAAACAAACAAACAAAAAACCCTCAGTTCCATTGAGACAGTGGTTCTTGTTCTTTAACTATCGACCCCAACAGGGTCTTTCTAGCATTTAAAAGAAAGATCATTAGTGGGCAGTACCTAATCCCCTAAAAAAGAAGAGGAGGAGGAGAAAGAGGAATAGAAGGAGAAGGAGGAAAAGAAGGAAAAGGAAGAGGAGGAGGAAAAAGACAAGGAGAAGAAGAGGAACAACATAGACTACATTAAAAGTCTGAAAAATTATTAGATTGAATCCCTTTCCATTTGTTTTCTTTAGTAAATTTACCAGAACATACATACATAATAAATATGTACCAAATTACAAGATTGCGGTCACAAAAAAAAAAAAAAAATCACAGAACCAAACTAATACCGATAAAAGAGTTTGCAATTTGCTTAAAATCTAGGCAAGATTTCCTGGAAGGAATGCTTTTCCATATTACACAGAAAGCACTATTTTAAAAGTCCTTGGGAAACTACTTCAAGCCAAGTCCAGCCAGTGGCTTTTAAGGCATGTAGATGTCTGATCTGGATGTAGGTATTATATAGAAACCCTATCATTCTCTAGTCACCAAGTTTGCAAAAGATGCACAAGGTTAGAGAGAGGGAATCCTCAAATATTTAAGAACAGTGGAGCTACAGGAAGCTATTTTGTTGTTTCAAAATGTTCTTTTGGGACAGCATTTTTTTAAAGAAAAATTTAAAAGTAGGAGCAATAGTTTACAATCCACATTAAAACCTCCCCATTACCAAGTTATTTTGTTTCAAAGCATTCTGTTATTTAAAGCACTGCCAGGTGAACCATTCAGCAGTTGTCAGGTGACTCTGGAAATGTCCAGATTGGGACAGCAAGAGCAAATCTTTAGCTCTAAGTCAATAGGGCTGCTCTGGAGGGGGACTTGGCCTTTCCTCTCTATTCCCTATTTCTTAACAAGGTCAGGACTATCAGGAAGTTTAAGTTACTTTCCAATCGGGTGAGGGCATTTCTTCCTGCGTTTCATATTCGTTTTTTTTAAGAGCTGGCCCAGGATGGGTAATAACTTTGAAAACTCTTTTGATATTTAAGTCTTCTTTCTTAAAAAGTGCAAACAGGGCTTAACAGTGTTTGTGTCTTTATATTTACCCTTGAGTCCTGCCTGGTTTTATTATGGGTGTGTAAATAAAAGAAACAATTTTCTCCCAAAGATAACTACTTAAGTCATTTACTGTCAATTACTTTATCTTTCCTGCGTTAATGAGATAAACAACATATGGGGTTTATAAAACAATTAGCCGGGCGGTTTGCTGGCCAGTGTGAGAAACCCCGGCATAATGGATATAGGAACTGCATTAGGTGCTTTTAGCATTAGTGACACCTGAGCGACTCATCCTGGATTTCAGCAGGAGTATTTGCTTTTTTAATCAAGGTGAAGAGGTTAAATAGTCTCTCAAATGACTTTTGCATACAACCCGTAACAGGTCTCCGCATTTAGATAACACGACACAAACATTTATTTCCATAGAAACAGAGCCACGTCCATACCTGCTTCAGTCGTCTCCATTTAGCTCGGCGATTCTGAAACCAGGTTTTGACCTACAGAAAAGAAAGCAGATTTGCAAGAAAGTCCCAAATCCTGAGGGACCTAGGAAGAAGGGACCTGGGCTATGGGGCCGTGCAGCTGGGTTGTGGTATACTGCGCCCACAGCGCAATGACTTTAATGACTTTCTCGCTAGCTGGTGTGTTTGGGGGTGGGGGTGAGGGTGCGGGGGAGCGTCTGACCTGTCTCTCGCTGAGCTGCAACATCTTGGCCAGACGCTTTCTCTCAGGTGGGGAGAGGTATTTCTGAGTCTCGAACTTCTTCTCCAGCTCGATGGTCTGGTCGTTGGAGAACCTCACTTGACCGCCTTTCCTTTTGTGCAGAGGTCGCTGTAGGAAGGGGTTCCAGAGCAAGGGCTTGCCTGTGGGCCAGAAGAGCTGTGGTGAACCAAGGCCCTAGGCACTTCTGTACGGTTCCCCGACCTACCTGGTCCCCAGTGACACAATCGGGGAGGCAAGAAAGCGGACATTAAAATACGGATCCTTTCCACACTCTCCACCAATGCACACAGTCAGCTAAACTCTTCTGCCTCACAGATCACCTCTGGATACTCAAGACACGCACTAGCCGCCCAACACACCTGTGGCTAAATGCAAACAAATCTTTTCAACCCCCAAAGAACCCCTGCCGGGCTTAAACCTTATCTTATTTAACCGAACGGACTCTTCTGTATGCACTAACATTTGCAAAAGACGCACTGTGTGCTTTTAGGAGAGGAGCAGGGTTGTTACACTTCCCAGGGCCTGGCTGCACAGCAGCGCTCGGAGGGCGCCGGTGTTAGGCCTCGAATGGGGCCTCCGATGTGGCTCGAGCGCGCCCCGGCCTCCTCTGATTTCACACTCAGCCTGCGGGGGCGGCCAGTTAAAGCCACCCCGTGGGCTATGGCAACATTTCCGTCAATGTGTTTCCTGTTGGTCTGTCTCAAAAAAAAAAAAAAAAAAAAAAAGCTTTGCTTCCTTCTGCTCAGGCCTAGCAGAAACCCAAGGAAACCAGGGCGAGCTACGTGAAACCGTTTGCCCGGGACGGGTCCTGCCCCAGAGGGTACAGAGTTGGGGGTGGTCACACACACTCTACATGCTGACATTTTTAAATACAAAATTTACGTACAAAAACAAACAAACAAAAATACCCACACCCCAAATCCCTGTAGCGGTGAGAAGAGAGGAGCGCTGGAGGCTGCTCTTAATAATGCGGACACTAAAATGCCAATTCATTAAAATATTAATTGTCTCGGAGTCCCGGGTTAAGCTGCCAAACTGTTGAGTTTAAACTTTAGCGAGCCCGGTTCTTATTCACTCTAGAGCCCGTTCGCTGGCTACGAGGGACTGAGGCCCTGAACCCAGTCACCGTTGCTTATCTATTTTTAGGAATATTGTGGGGACAAGCCTCAAAAATCCCATGTAGTCAATGTGTAGAGTCCTATCTGTTTGGGATCTGCACCTTCCTACTCCAGAGTGATGGTGGTACGTCTGTCTGTCCGTCCGTCCGTCCCTCTGTCCGCAGGCCTACACCTAAACATTTTGAAAGCTGGCATTGTTTTTTCGAGATTTTGCTTGCGTCAGGCTTCAGACTTGGTGCAAAACAGCCTCCAAAGATGGGGGGCGGGGGGAGCCAGAGAGGAAGCAACTGGTTATTTTAGCTGCCATATAGTCACATCCCACACAGAGGAAATGAACAATATCTGAAAAACGGATCCTGGCTATCAGACGTCGAGTGTTTCCTGAATTTGTCTGTATTGAGGATGTCGATAAAATAATCAGCAGCGTGCACTACTCCGGGGGAAGGGTCTGCTTCATGCAGCCAGGAAAACACTTAACAGCTTCAGAAACCAGATTTACTCCTATCGAGAACTCAAGATTTCCTGTATGAACGGAAAGGGTCAGGCTCCTTCACTGCACAAGCTTGTTGAACCAAGCCCAGCCCAGGAACCGCCCGGGCCGGCAGCTCTCCCTGCCCTGCAGGGGCCAGGCTCGGGGCGTCCCGACGTCCTCTTCCCGGTGCTGCTCGCTAAGGGAACCCCTCCCGGGGCCCACACGAGTGGCCAGGGCCGCCCTCCACCACTTTCCCGAGAGCCCCAGGTCTCTCCCGACTACGCTTGCCCCGATGTCTGCAAGGTGCAAGAAAAGCAATCTGAGTCGCCGAGCGGTCCCAGCACCGGCTGCGCGCCACCGGGGCCCCGCGCCTTCTGTCCCCGCGCGCGCCCGCCAGAGCGCTCACCGCAACTTTCGACTGCGCCTCCCGTCCGCCCCCGTCGCCTCCCGCCGGGAGCGCCTTCCTCACTGACGCCCTCGCTGGACCCCGGCCGCCTTACCCAGGGGGTCGTGGCGGAGTAGGGCGTGCGTGTAGTCGTTCACCGTCCGCGGGAACGGGTACAGAGGGCCTCCGAAGCCACCGGGGCCGTAGGCAGCGGCCAGCGCGGCGGCGGGGTGATGCGAGAAGGCGGGGTGGACCGGCGTGGGCTCGTACACCGGGGTCCGGTAGGAGGACACGAGGCTGGTGAAGGAGGAGTTGGGGGACGGCAGCGTGGGAGTGGGCGTGGGAGCGGCGGGCCCGCGACCCAGGATGTCGTCGATGTAGAAGGGCGTCGGGTGAGCGGGCTGCAGCAGCGGCGTGGGCGCGTACAGCGGGACTCCGACGGCGGGCGCAGCCGCGGGCCCCGGGTGCGGGAACTGCATGGCTGCTCCGCAGCCCCTCGGAGAGAGCTGCCCGCCCGCGCGGCCGCGCTACATTTATTTGCGCTCTGCGCTCCCGGCGATAGGCTCTGGCCGCCGCGGGGTGGGGCCGCACTCGGTCCCTTCCTGCCGCCAGGCCCTGCGGCCAATGGCGCGGGCCTCGGACTCGCCTCCGCCCCCGCCCTGACCCGCCCCCGCCGGCCCAGCTCCCGCCCCCGAGACGCACGGGCCGCGGAGCTCCAGGGACCCTCCGCCCCGGGGCTCCTCCGCCGCCCGCGCTCCCAGAGGCTCCAGGCACCTAGTGTGCGACTGCGACCGTCGAAGAGAACACATGGTATGCGCCGGAGGCGCGGATCCCAGCGGGATGGCGCCACTGCCGACACTCGGGTAGCCTCTGGCACCTGGAGAAGCGATGGGACTTTGCGGACCAGGAGGCGGCGGGCAGGACGGCACCTTCGGGCGCCAGGGACATCTCCCAGGAGGCTGCGCTCCTTGGGGTAACGGTGGCACTGTCTCGAACGGGGGGCCTCCGCAGCTCGGAGCTCCAAGGAGAAGACCCTAGCCGTTGGCTGCGTCCCAGACGGGTACTGACAGCGAGACTGCAGGTGCTCCAGACTCTATTTGGGGACCCCCCCTAACTCGACCACCTCCCTGGATGCTAACGGAATCTGCTCCAGACCGGTTTTAAGACAGCGTCTGGTGCAGGACCGAGGCTGTGCAGTGTTCTTCGATCCAATGGGGGTGTGGGAGGCTTCTGGACCTCTGTCCCCCGGCCCTGAAGGACGCAGCTGCAGGCAGCCGGGCTCTGAGGTTTTACACGTGTTTTCTATTCAAAGCCGTGGCTCGCTGCTCAATGTGTCCTCGACTCTGCGGCTTGCTCGCCTCTGGGCCAAAGGGGCATTTTCTTGATTGACGCCCTCCTGTGGTGACCACACCTCGAGTTGGGCAGTTTCAGCTAATAATAGAAAAACTCTCTGACATTTTTGTTTTTTCAATTGAGATATTAAGTTTTATCTTTTGGAATTATATCTTCAGCTGCAATGGGACTGAAGGCGAAAGAGAAAACTGGTAGCCGGAGGGCCAGGGTTTCACTTCGCGCATTATTTACTTGAGCACCTACTGTGCGTCATTAGCAAATGAGAGAGGCGGTCTCTGCCCTAGTGGAAGCCGGAAACGAACACAGTAACCTACATACTAGGGAGAAATCATTTGTTAGGGTCGGAAACCTTAAGGAACTCGGGCCCTTCATTTCGGATAAAGGGAAAGTCTTCTCAAAGGAAATGATGTTTGAAAGATAAGTAGGTGTCAAGGAGCCTAAAATGAGGCCAAGTCAGAGGAGTGCTTGAGTGCAGTCTCAGGGCAGTTTATTACCCTGGGCTTTCTCACCTGAGCCGTTTGGGACTTGACATAAAGGTTCCTAACTGCTTGGGGATGGAGTCACGGACATCTTTCAGAATAATGACAGGCAAAAGCCACTAGCACAGACAAACCAAATGAGTGCCAAGCGTTGTTATTTGAATTAAAACCTTGGGGCCTAATAAGGATATATATCCGTGTGTCCACTCTTCTATGTGAACCATAGAAGGAAAACAAGATTAATTTCACACCCCTACCCACCATGAAGAAGAGGGAGCAGGGCTGGAAAGACAGTAAACTGAATATCTGGAGAACTAAACCTTGTGAGGTTTCTGGTGAGGGCAAAAACATCTTGCTTGAAGGGGCTTCAAGAAGTGGGCAAACTCCGGGTTATTTAATTTAAGCTTTCAAAAATACATCGTCGTCGAGGTGCTAGCCCGGTAACCTGAGCTTCGATCCACGGAAGACATGATGGAAGGGAGAAGGGATTCCACAGTTATCCTCTGCCCTCCTATGCTTGCCATGGCACATCATACACAGTAGCGAAGCTTAGGAAACACGTAGTAAATGATACTATCTCTAAGTCCAGTGAACTCAAGTGAAATAAAGGAGTGGTGGGTGGGAAAGCCGGAGGAATGCCAGAAAAATATAAAACATTTGAGGCCAGCGAGGTGGCTCAGCCCCTGGGAGATAGTCTCTCTGATGCTGCAAACACAAGGACTCAAGCTTCCAACTGGGGGAGCTGGAGGAGGGAAAGAGACAGAGAGACTTCCACTGTAGCACCATGGCTGGAGTGCCCCCAAACACGCACCAAACACAGTAATAAAGTTACTTTCTAAGGTAGGAAGTTTTATTGGTTCAGGAAAGACTCATTAGGCACACAGGTGTTGAGTGAAATGTTGAAGAGATGAGGATTCTGGCAAGTTCTTACAGAATTAACACAACTCATTGGGGCAAAAATCAGAATAAATATGAATTGTACATAGATGGGAATATTTCACTGGTACTATGTTAGGTGTAATTTTGGTCTTGGGAGATAAATATCGGAAACCCACTACTAAAATGCAAACTGAAGCATTTTAAGGGTGTGGGTCATGGTACCTGCAGCCTTCGAGTAGGTCCCTATACACACGTGCATGGTTACTCATATGTGTACAACTGTAAATACATGTGTAAGTATACATGAAGAAAGGGATAAACCAAACACTACAAAATATTAGTTAGGGGAAGAACATGCAGGTTTCTGTCATGCTATAGTTTTAACTGCATGGTAGCTTTCAAAGTTTCCAGTATTAAAAACTGGAAAAGAGGGGTTGGGGATTTAGCTCAGTGGTAGAGCGCTTGCCTAGGAAGCGAAAGGCCCTGGGTTCGGACCCCGGCTCCAAAAAAAAGAACCAAAAAAAAAAAAAAAACTGGAAAAGAAGAAGTCCAGTTTTGTATATTAAAATAATTAACGCAGTGGGTCAGAGATGGATCAACAGATACAGGCGCTTGCCTCCAAGTCCAGTGAGTTTGATCGTGAGACACGGTGTCTCTCTGAGCACACGGCACTGGCTGGGGCCCTTAGGCGCCCTTGCACATGCAGAACAAGCGTAATAGTGACAGGAGAGATGGCTTGGTAGGTAAGAGTTACTTGCAGAGGATCCGGGTTCTATCCCAGATGCTCTCTGCTGGCCTCTGAAGGCACTGCATACACATGGTGCTCATAAATTCAAGCAGGCACACACACACACACACACACACACAAAATGATTAAAAAACAGATACGCATTGTGCTGGAGAGAAAAAACAGCTTGTTGTTTGAGAGCATATGCTGCTCTCCCAGAAGATCCGAGTTCAGTTCCCAGCTCCCATGTGTGGACTCTCACAAGTGCCTGTAACTTCAGTAATCCAACACTGTCTTCTAACCTCCGTGGACAATAACCCACATGCAGGATTCACTTACACAGACTCTTTTGTTAGTTGTGTATTTATTACTGGGGGTTGATGCCAGAGCTTCACACACTGCTAGACAAATGCTCTATACTTTGCCTCCCTCAATGTAATTCTACTTTATGTAGTAGCCCAGGCTAGCCTCCAACTCCAATATGTAGCCAAGGATGATTTCGAACATCCACCGTTCTTCCTACACTTCCAGTGTGCTGGGCTTACAGGCACATACAAGCTCCTTCTGGTTTATGTAGCACTAAGAATCAAACCCAGGGCTTCATGCATATTAAGCAAAACCCAACAACAATAAAAAAAGGATCAACGGAGCCACAACTCCAGCCTCCCCTCTTTTGTCTTGAAGCAGGGTCTTGCTACATTATCCAGGATGAACTTGAACTCGAGAACTACCTGCCTCAATGTCTCAAATAATAAGGATTACGGGCATGAGCCACCGCACCTGGTATCACTCAACTTTAAAAGCTTTTTGGGTCCTTAATTATTCATTAGGTCTCTATACAGTTTCACTAGTGCCTTGTCTTTGGAGACTGTGATAGAGGGTTCTTAAGCCACCGGGTCTCCACAGGTGACCCCCACTGCTGACCCCCATACTTACCACTCTCATCACCTGCCCTGATGGAGAATTCAGTGTGGTTTAGGTTCCAGAAAGGCTCTACAGACCAAGTAAGTAAGGACTGTTACTATTTGAAGTTCAAATGTGTCTTCGAAGGGTGGCATTTGAATACCCAAAAATCTGGGACCTCGTTGAACTAGCAGGAAACTGTTCTTCCTCATAAAATATTTCCCCAACCTTCTGTTTGATCTTTTGTACTCTTCTTCCCCCCTTTTGGAATCACCAAATGATGACTGCGGTCACTTAGTGTCCTTACCCAAACCCTTTTATTCTCCTTCTCGGGAACGTATGGGTTTATGGTCCTCGTTTATTCTGTGCTTGATGTAACTACCAAAAAAGATGGATATCTGTAAACCTTCCGAAAGTAAGTATCGAGATGCTGGGGAAATAACCACTAACGCAGGATTGGTAATTCATCGCCCATTGAGGTGCGTCCGTCCTTTCTCTGCCGCAGCCACAGACCCTGGAAAGTGGGTGGAGACCTTAGAGGTATTGGTCCTGACATTCCAACTCAGCTACATAATCCTCACCAGCAAATTGAAGCACTTAATTCTGCTAAACTATATAACACTGACTTTTCAAAACCCAATAGATCCACGTCCACTTTGCTGTAGTTAAAAAAAAATTACAACCACATTTGTGAATGTCACATTTCTTGAACTACATAATTTTAATATCACTCGTGTAGGCTTTATAGTTTGTTTTATTGTTTTAAAAGTCATTTGGGGCTCTAAAAGAAGTCAGTTTTTCCAAAGTTGTCCTTATGATTTTTTTTTTCACACAGTCAGAACTAATAAAACAAAACTGCTGTAGCTATTTAATTCAAAATCTCTTGGAGTTTCAATATTTTCTCTCTGCTGGATACTAAAGCCAATAAGGCTACATGAGATTTTAATTATATGCCGAATTAAACAAGACTCGCCAAAAATTTGGTGCCATTTATTTTAGTCATTGTTACTGTGCAAGAGGACGAATTTTGCAGGGGGAAAAAGTAGCTCTGGCCTCTCACTTACCAACTGAGAACTTAGGTAAACGCCTGCAACTTGTTCTCGAGAATTAAGTGTACGTAGAGTTAAATTTTCCGATTAGCTGTGCTCAAACACATCAGTGGATTCTGCTTTATCGCAGCTTGGTTCTGTGTGTGTTTACGTTGAAAGGTGCATTTCCTTCAATTGTTGGAATGAGTCATTTATTAAGTCTCTTGTAAAAATTTTTTTTAATTTTTTAGATCTATTTATTTATTACATACACAGTGTTCTGCATATATATATATGACAGACGAGGGCACCAGATCTTATTACAGATGGTTGTGAGCCACCATGTGGTTGCTGGGAATCGAACTCAGGACCTCTAGAAGAGCAGTCAGTGCTCTTAACCGCTGAGCCATCTCTCCAGCTCGTAAAATTATTTTTTATCTTATTTAACAGTTGACAAGAGCTAAGAAGAGTTTTAGGGTTTTTTTTTAAACTAATATATCAAATACAGATGTCTAGTCCGTGACGTGGATGGTATCAAAGCCTGAAAGAACAGAGGGGATGAACATGCGCTGTGGCAGATTCACCCAAGTTCCCTTTCCACGTTTTCTAAGCTGCCACACACACACTGCACAGCACTGCAGCACGGGTGGGTTTTACTGCCCACAGACTATGTAGTTTATAGTATTTGTACAGTGTAAAAGGTGATGGACTGGATAATAAGCTCACCGAGTTTTTTAAATGGATACAAGATCCGAGTAGGCGTTTCCCCCTGAAAATTAGATAGAGCTAGCCGGTAAGCACATAAAGAGATGTCGACAGCACTAATCATCAGGGAGATAAATGCAAATAAAAACCACAGTAAGACATCACTTTGTGCAGGACAGCTATGAGATGTAAAAACACAGGTTGGTGGGGAGGTAGTGTTTGGAATCTTTATAACTGGGGGGACGGGGAGGAGCAGCAATGCAAACTGAAATGGGAAAAGAGTCTCATTCTCAGCATGGTTAAACACAGTTACTGTTACCATAATACCAGAAGAAGGTTGGTTCCAGTGGGCTACTAGAGTTCTACCCTTAGGTTTAGACTCAAGAAGTAATAATGTATGTTCACACAAAAACTTGGTTTTTAGCAATTATTCATACTTGCTAAACAATAGAAACACAATATCCAAAATGAACAATCCAAACGTGGGTATGTAAAAATGTGGTATATCTAAACAATATTATCTAGCCAGGCATCGTGGGGCACGCCCAGGAAGAGATTAAACTCAGGAGGCAGAGGGACCTATGGTTTGAGGCCAACCTGGTCTACAGCAGGAGGTCCAAGACAGGCAGAGCTGCACAGAGAAACCATCTCTGAAAGAATCAAATGTATGTGTGTATGTATGTATGTGTGTATGTGTGTATATGTTGATGCAGAATCTCCCAATCAAACCAAGATCTCCCCAATATGGCTAGTCTTGCCCTAGAGACAAAGGTCTCTCTTAGGAATTACAAATAAGCCACCATGTCCACCCAGCATTGATTGGGGCCCTGGGAACCCAAAACAGGTGCTTGCTCAGCAAATGCCTTAACCACTGAGCTATCTCCCCAGCCCAAGGGGAAACTAAGGGGTGAGTTGTACAGTATGTAAATTATCTCACTAAAGTAGTATTTCACATCTTTTAATGAGGAAAGGGTGTCATTTGGAAGCCTTACATGTGTGACCTAGAGTTTCAGCAAGCTTTACAACAGCAGAAGTGATATCGTAACAGATAATCTAAGTCTAAGGGCGAAACACCAGACTCCTAGGTGACAGCCATCGAGAAGGTAGCAGAAATGACGAAGCGGGACTCTTGCTGTCTGAATCATGGGTTCTTCTAATCAGCGCACCAACCTGCCCCACTGGACTCCACCCTCAACCCCCAGAAAGATGGACTTGATTGCTAAGGAACAAAATGTCCGAAAGAAAAAAAACAGTCTAGATTCTGGTCTTTTTTTTTTTTTTCTTTTTTTTTATTTAAGATTTCATGAAGTCATTTGGGAGACTATCGGGAACGACTGGCCCCATCCTTGGTTCAAAGGATTCTATTCTGAGAAAAGAGAAAGACAACCGATGTTGAAAGACTGTAAGGAAGTCACAGGACTCTGTATGTGTGTAAGAGAGACAGACACACAGAAAGAGACAGAGAGACAGAGACAGAGAAATACAGAGACACAGAAAATTCAAGGAGGTGGGGGAACACTGAGGGGCTGTGAAGGGTGGGGATCTGGGAGAGCTGTGGAAGCCATCTAGAAAGCCAGGAGGCATCGGAATGCAGCAGCAGTGAGCTCACCCACTCTACCTGCTGGATCTGGAGGGACTGCACAGCCGTCAAGCAATGTTTGACTTTCCGAGATTGCATTTCCCCCAGCTATGAAATGGACCCGCCATGTAAAATTATTTCAAACTAGCTCATTAACAGATTCTGGGACTATCAGGAGAATTGGGAAAATACTACTCTCATGCAGATTGGACCTAAAAGCAAAATTCTTAGCTGAAATTATAGGACTCAGAAATGAACAGGAAACGATGGAGGAAGGACATGGACAACAGTAGGGACAACACGAGAGGGTGAAACAGGAAATGGCATTATGAAGCCCCCAGTTTTCACCTTTTGAAATTTGAATCCAGTTGCTAAACAATCTGACATACAGTAGGAGATTAATAGATATTTTTGAATCTTTAGATGGGTAGGGGATCAGTCTAAGGTCATTGGGCTTTTGTAGCAAAGTGCCTTTACCCACCAATTCATCTTGCTGGCTCGCGAGTTTTGTTTTGTGATGCTGGTGACCAGACCCACACTCCCACACTCCACCACTGAGCTACACCCAGAGCTTTCTTAGCATCTCTAGGCTCCCATTTCCTTAAATGTAGCAGTGGGATTAGATTAATGCCTTTTTCAGGATTTGGTGTTGTTGTAAATGTAAATATTATATTCTAGTTACCCCGTATAAAATACACACAATCCTGGTATTTTATTTACAAACTGTAAGCCTAGTTTGGGCAGGTTTGGGAGCTGTTCTAACTTATATCCCAGCCATGTGTTCCTTGTTACTTGCTTGTTACAGGCTCATGGTCCGCTCATGGCGGATTTTCTCTTCTTGTCTCTTCTGTTCTCCTCTCCTGCTCTCTCTTTTTTTTTTTTTTTTTTTTTTTTTTTCGGAGCTGGGGACCGAACCCAGGGCCTTGAGCTTGCTAGGCAAGCGCTCTACCACTGAGCCAAATCCCCAACCCCTCTCCTGCTCTCTCTTGAGACCCCTCACTCCATCCTCAAGTCCTGCCTTTCTCACTCTACTCCCCAATCACAGGTTTTAGCCTTTTATTGATCAATTAACTTGAGGGGCAAGGTTTTAACAACAAAAGCTGGTGTGTGTGTGTGTGTGTGTGTGTGTGTGTGTGTGTGTGTGTGTGTAAATTTACTCCTCTTGGGTATAGAATTTAGCATTTGAATACATAGCATTAGATCAGCCCCAAATAAGTGAAGGTTAAATACATTGTTTACATGTAAATTTCTGGCATATAGTAAGCATGAAATAAATGGTTCTTGTCATGGGAATTTTACAACTTCTGCCACTGCCAGCGACACCCACTAATCCCAAATTGGTTCTCCCAATTTTTTTGGGTCAAAGAGGCATCGGATCCTCTGGAACTGGAGTTATAGTTGTGAGCTGCCGTGAGGGTGCTGGGAATTGAACCCAGGTCCTCTGCAAGAGCAACAAGTGCTCTTAACCACTAAGCCATCTCTCCAGGCTGTTTTGTTTTTCAGACAGATTCTCACTATGTAGCCCTGGCTGGCTTGGCTTCAAACTCAAAGAGATCCATTTGTCTCTACCTCCCAAGTGCTATGATTAAAGGCATGCACTACTATGCTCAATACAATATCTAGTATATATTTTAATATTTATTTATATGTATGTTTTGAAGGCATGTATGTCTACATACCATGTATGTGCACTGCCTGTGGAGGCCAGAAGAGGGCAGCATATTCCCTGGATCTGGACTTACAGGTGTTTGTGAGCCACTATGTGGATGCTGGGATTTCTGGAAGAGACAGGTTTTCTCAGTGTAGCCCTGGATGTCTTGGAACTTGCTCTGTAGACCAGGCTGGCTTTGAACGCAGAGACCTTCTTGCTTTGCCTCCCACTTGCACTGCTGCCTGCCAGCTCCTAATTTTATTTTATTTTTTTAAAAAACATGTATTATGTATAAGTACATTGTAGCTGTCTTCACACACATCAGAAGAGGGCAATAGATCTCATTACAGATGGTTGTGAGCCACCATGTGGATGCTGGGATTTGAACTCTGGACCTTTGGAAGAGCAGTCAGTGCTCTTAACCACTGAGCCATCTCTCCAGCCCACCTAGTTTTATTTTTTGTTATATGTTTTGTGCAAAAAATATGAGATAGCCTCATTATTGGTCTTCATAGGAATTCAAGGAAAGATTGTTAGCACTTATCAGCGCATATAGTACTGGCACTGATTTTTTTTTTAAATCAGTTACTAAAGAGGAAGCTTATGGGGACTGGAGGGATGGGTCAGAGGTTAGGAGCACTGGCTGCTTTTGCTGAGGGCCTGAGTTTGATTCCCAGCACCCACACAGTGGCTCACAAACCCCAGTTCCAGGGACCGAACATTGTCTTCCAACTTCTGAGGACACTACATGAACATGTTGCACAGGCGCATAGGCAGGCAAACCACACATATTTTTGTTGTTATTGTTTTGCTTTTTGTTTTTTAAATTCTGATTTATGGAATCACCTAACCTGTGATTCAATGAGGAAGTAATAGTATTTTTTTAAAAGATTTACTTATTTTTATTTATATGAGCACACTGTCACTGTCTTCAGACACACCAGAAGAGGGCATCAGATCCCATTACAGATGGTTGTGAGCCACCATGTGGTTGCTGAGATTTGAACTCAGGATGTCTGGAAGAGCAGTCAGTGCTCTTAACTGCTGAGCCCTCTCTCCAGCCTCAATGAGAAATTAAAGAGAAAGTGTCCGAGATGTGGCCCACCACTGATGTGCCAGCAAAACCAAGCCTCTTGCCTCAGGCTGGGGACGTAGCTCAGTAGAGTACTTGCCTAGCATGTATGGAGCCCTGGTTCAATCCCCAAATGAACTTGGCATTGTGGCACTGGCCTGTAATCCCAGCACTCATGAGGTAAAGGCAAGAGGATTAAAAATGCAAGGTAGGGGAGGGAAAAAAAAATTCAAGGTAATCCTTGTCCACAGAGAAACCAGCCTGGGCTACATGAAACCGTCTCAAACAACCACTAGCCTCTTGGCTGGTTTTCCAAGCCAAGGCATTAGTAGCAAGACTTTAAACTCCCTTCCAAGCAAAAGATTCTGAGTAAGATTAGATTAGATCTAACAGGTTTTCAAATCTTATCTTTTTGGATCTTTCCATTGAGAAATCTACCTGGAAGACAGGACAAAAGTTGGCAATACTTTGAACTGGTAAGAATCCAGAAGATACGATCAATGGAGGATTGAAAGAAGTGAAGGAATCTGGAAGGTGAGCTCATCAGAATAACCAGGGTGTGGCCAGCAAGTCAGCTTCAGGTGAATGACCTTGGTTAGGTTACTAGGACTGTCACGGCAGAGAGAACAATTCATGCGAAGTTGTCCTCCAACCTCTACCCACTTGACAGTATGTGCAGCACACACACACACACACACACACACACACACACACACACACACACACACACACACACACACACACACACACACACACACACACACACATGGCTCAGCAGTTAAAAACACTTGTTTTCCTAGATTAATAGCAATGTATTAATAGCCTACAAAACCTTGCTCTTGCAGCGGTTTTGCCTTATGAGTTTATCTTGTCTGGAGTTCAATAAACTTATTAGTTGTACAGATTGAGAAGTTTTAACACATCTGAAGTGTTTTGAGTATTTTTGCTTAAATGTCCCTTCTGTACCCCTCGCTGCTGTCTTGGGGCTAGCTTTGCAAATATCTGAATGTTTGATGATTATATTGAATAACCTGGGAGAATACTCTGAGCTTCACCCATCATCCCACTCCTTGCTCCCACTGAGCACCGGAACCAAGTGCTTTTTAGCTCCTTTCATAGTGGTTTCACCTATACGCATTTATATATTCTCACCTATGTATTCTCAACTTCGGGAGTTTCCTGTATTCCTTTGGCTCTTTGAAAATAACTAAGTTAGTTTTCAATTTTTGTCTAGTACTAAACTCCAGGCTGTCTTGAGCTTGGGATATTCCAGAATAGGATAACGATAACCAATATAATGTACTATGCAAGCACACATAGTAACACCCACCTGTGATCCTAGTAATTGAGAAGTAGAGGCAGGATGATGACAAGACGTTGAAGCTTACCTTTGGCTGCGTGGTAAGTTCGAAGCCCGACTGGGATATATGAGACTGTCTCTTTGAGGGTGGGAGCAGTTCAGTGGGTAAGGGCACTTGCTACCCATCAGTACAAACCCAAGGACCCACTCAATCCTGGGAACCCACATAAAGATGGAAGGAGGGAACAGGCCACAGGAAGTGGTCCCCTGACCTCCCATGTGCATCCTATGGGCACATGCTCCCACTTCACACGCAAGTTCAGAATAAGAATATTACAGAATTCTTTTCAAAAAACAACAAATGAACAAAACCTACACAGTATCTCAAGCTTAAAATTCCAACATTGTTACCGTGAGTGAGAAATGTCTGGGGATAGGCATGCCGAACCTGGAACCTGGCTTAAACACTGCAGTATGTATGTCCATGAGCCCCAAGCATTACTAGTTTGCTTTTTGCTTAAAATTGTGACAACACCTTTAGGAGAAGCTTCCTCAGTTTCTGCGTCTTTCTCCTGTGAATGGACGGTACTTATTTCTTCCCACCTTTCAGGCTGCTTTTTACATTTTCAAGCTGAATGGTTTGAATATCCTAACGTACCAACCAGAAACCGAATTCTCCACTCAGGCTTTGTGTCCGTTACTCACGGAGGCTGCGGGGACAGTGACTTCTAGGGGACAGTGACTTCTAAACTGTCTCAACACAGGTTTCTAGAAGGAGCTGCAGTGCTGAGTCAGCTTAGGAACACTTGCTACTACTCTTACGAGAGGAACTGAGTTCAGGTCCCAGGATGTTGGCCTCACAACCACAGCTCCAAGGACAGAATTCCAGGGATAAATCTCCAGCTCTGGGCTGGAGAGATTATGGCTCAGTGGTTAAGAGCACTGACTGCTCTTCCAGAGGTCCTGAGTTCAATTCCCAGCAACCACATGGTGGCTCACAACCACCTGTGATGGGATCCGATGCCTTCTTCTGGTGTGTCTGAAGACAGCTACAGCTATAGTGTACTCATATGTATAAAATAAGTAACTCTTTATAACACTTCCTGGTGTCTGAGGACACTTGGAGGAATAAGCACATTGTCCAAGCATATATACAATAAAAGGAAATCTTTAATGAAGTTTCCTTGAAGACCAGACATCTAAATGTTAAAATCAAGAAAATCCCATTTTGGCAGAGTGGCTGTGCTGGGTCACTTTCAATGACTCCTTGAGCTATTTAACACCCTCATCTCCACTTTCTCTGCCCAAGCCTACAGACTAGCCAGCAGCTAGCAACCAGAAGCTGTCGTCTGGCGGCCTGTGTGTGCCACTCATTTTGGGCATGTTCCTAACTTTCTGAATCTTCCCCACAGCTGGCCCTCAGGCTAGATAGCATCTTTCTCTACCTAACTGCTCCAGGTGGCTGTTCATCTGTGTGGTATCTTGTGAGAACTGTTTCCCACTTTCCACTTTTGAGTTAATCCAACAGCATCTGTCTGTCCTTCAGGTTACTCCAGGCAAGTTTTTGAGAATGAAGCTTCTCTACTCCTTAGGAACTGAAATCACCAGGACCCCATTTTCTTTCATGTTTGTGTTGGCCAGTCAGTTCTAGGGACCCACCGAGGCCCTGTTTAGCTTTCGTGTGGGTGCTAGGGATCCAGACTCAAACCCTCAAGCTGTACCATGGCCATGTTACCAGTAGAGCCATCAGCTTTCGCCTTATGACTGCAACCTCATACCTGTTGTAGATGCTTCGAGATAGGGAATGGGAAGAGGCCAAGTAAACTATTGCTTTGGTTTGTCCTTCTGATTCAGCACATGCTTGGTGACTAAACTTTTGACTGTTTCCAGAGTTCAGACAAACGGGCAACATGCTAAATCTTTCATTTGATTTTTCTAAGTCCTTGAAATTATTCACTAAGGTTTTCGTTATTTTGACAGGTTGTTATTTTCACTACTTGTTTTTGACAGGTTTCTATTATGTAGCTCAGGCTAGCCTTAAACTTATGATCTTCCTGCCTCAGCCTACTAGGTTCCACAATTATGAATCTTTGCCACTATGCCAGGCAACACTCCCATTCTTGCTGATATCATGCTTGGTTGATTGCCTGATACTGCACATGAAGATTTGTAGGCTAAGTTATAGCTCTGGGTATTACTTTTGCTATTTAGTGGCTTGTCAGGCAGTCGCAGTGCCATTCGAAAAGAACAATGACTGAGGCAGGATGACATATGATGTACTTCAGGTTGTGTAGGGTGGGTCTTCTCCCCATTTGCATATGCACTGGAAGCCTGCTGTCTTCCTTGGTAGGACCTATGTAGAAGCCTGTTTTAGGAGTTTTGCCACTATAAACACCACTGCCAAAAAAGAAATTATGAGCAAACAAGTAAAGGAAACAAATTTCAGGACTGGAGAGATGGCTTGGAGGGAGATTAAGAGCTCAGTTGCACACATGGTGGCCCACAATGGTCCTAACTTCAGTTTCAGGGGAACTTATGCCCTCTTTGGCCTCCAAGCACACCAAGCACAGAAAGTAGTGCACAAATATACAGGCAGGCAGAACAAAAATTAAAATAATTTAATTTAAAAAATTTAAAAACAATTACCAATTACTGATTAGAGATTTACCAAAAGCATATTAGATAATATCCACAGATTAGGTTGACATCTGTTTGCAGGGAAATTTATCCATTATTTTTATTAAAATAACATTTCTATTTCTACAGTGAGCTGGAGAAATGGCACAAGAAAATCACTTTCTTAAAGTAGCATCTTTTCTAATTTTCTATAAAGGGTTCGTTCGCGGTTACAAAGTCATCTCTCTAAAGCCAGGCATAGTGATGATGCCTGGAACCCAGGCCTTGGAAGGATGACAAAGGACTGTCCAAAGCTGGCCTGAGCTACATAGTGAGACAGTGACAAAAATATAGCCACATCACTCTGAACCATATACACTGAACCTGATGTGACCCATTTACTCTCCGCTTACATGTCTTTTAGGTAGGTGCTCTGGTTCATCTTGAAATGGACCAACTTCCAGAAATAGAGTTGTCAGATAGAAAGAGTAAGGGTTAATATTTCAACAGAAAGAATGTATATATACATTTTTATTATATACAAAGAATAAAGTTTTAAAAGATAAACAAAACAGAAGTTATAGTCATAATTGGTAGTCTGAAAAAAGTCTTGTTATTTCTAAGAGATACAGGCCTTAGCTTGTGGCCTCAAAGAATGAGTTAGAGCTCTAGACAGGTCTCCTGCAGCAGCAGCTGACACTGCAGGGAGGCTGGTGCCAGGTGTCAGACCTCAGGAAGGCATGAGATGCATGCATATGAGGGGAGAACAAACGAAGAGCACGGAAGGAAGGGACTTCCAGGGTCAGTTTATTTTTGACAATGATTGTAGAGGTAATCAGTGAAACATAGATTTCTAGGTAAAACCCTGGACTTCTCATAATAAGGAAACCTTTCTGTAGACCTACAAAGGGTTAAGTGACAGGAAAAGGGAGAAGTGAGCTGAAGACAAATAGAAAAGGTTGGTCAGAGGTAGGGAAACATACACTGAACTCAGCCTTAGCCGGACTGCAAAGGAGATAGCATTCGCCAATACAAGTCTAAGCCTGGAATAACCATTTCCATATATTTGGTATTTA
The DNA here is from genome assembly GCF_011064425.1 of Rattus rattus. NCBI lineage: Eukaryota > Metazoa > Chordata > Mammalia > Rodentia > Muridae > Rattus > Rattus rattus. The sequence continues at coordinate 36,360,879 of NC_046155.1, forward strand.
ATTATATACAAGAAAAATACTTACTTGTTACAGAAGAGCTTCTTCATATAAAAAGCTAGAAACACACATACATATTCAGTGTAAATCCCAAATGGAACCCAACTTACTACATACTTGGACTACAGGGATTATAAAGAAGGACGTTCAATCGACTACATTACTGTGGGGGCCCTCATATAGTCTGTCCCACTGTCATCTGTACACAGCTTCAGACTGGAGTTTCAGGCTGTGTTCTGAAGGCGGCCCCTAACCCTCAGATCAGCAGAGGTTGATGGAGGCGCGCAGCGGCAGTCTGCTCCTGGAGATGGAGTGCTCCGAGGCCTCCTCCACTTTACCCTTCTCCACAGGGTTAAGGCCTCTGTTTTCTTTGTCTTTTCCATGTGGCTTTTTATGCTGTGGGTTTAAGGGGGGAAATGAAGTCACGATAATGGAACATTTACTAGACATTGTAACATTTTATTGTCAAAGTTCTATGCATTACAGTTTAAATTAGAAAATCGCAAAACACGAAGGTTCAACACAAATTTGAGCCAGCCTTAAAAAAAAGTAAGGCCTTCTTTATTTTACCAGTAATGAAAGCAGAAAGCAGCTTTTCTTTTTTGTTTGTTTGGTTTTTGTTTGGAGACAGGGTTTCTCTATGTGTAGTAGCTCTAGCTGGCCTGGAACTCACTCTGTAGCCCAGGCTGGCCTTGAAACTCACTCTGTAGACCAGGCTGGCCTGAAACTCACAGAGATACGCCAGCCTCTGCCTCCTGAGTACTGGGATTAAAGGCATATACTACCACCACCTGGCAAGAAATATTACTTTTTTGCATTATTTCTAAGACATAATTAAAAATTTCCCTTCTCAACAGCATGTGATTCTGCCCCCTAGTGGTCACAGGCCAATGTCCTGAGCCATTTTAGGTGGCCATGGAGAAAATGATGGACCTGCAGGGAAGCTGACCACAGTAAATTAGCCAGATTAAATGTCAGCAGTGCTGCTTAGAGAAGGAAGAGCTGTCACCACCAAGAAAGACTTATTATCTTCTACTGAAATGTGTTTCACACTCTACATCTCTCAGTTGAAGACTAGCCTGGTCTACAGAGCAAGTTCCAGGACAGCCAGAGCTACACAAAATCCTGTCTCAAAAAAACCAAAAGAAAAAAGAAGGAAAAGCCTCCCCCTTGGGGAAGAAAATCCTGCATACTGAATTATCAATGCTGAGACAATTAGCAAACCAACTCTAAAGTTTAGACTCTAGAGATCTAACTCAGTCACTCAACACGAATAAGGAAGGCCCTGAACTCTAACCCCAGCACCAAAAGCAGGAAAGCCACAAACAATAATAAAGAATTGGGCCACCAGTGTGAGCGACAGTGATGGTGAAGAATGACTGGCTGTGCCAGGCCAATAACAAGTAAAGGGTTAAAAGAATATGGGGGTGAAACTGCCCTGAGGTACATAAAGGATCCAAGGAGATCTGTAAAAATGTAGCAGTTTAAACCTGGGATGAAGAGAGAATATTTACACCTCCAGAAAAGGACCCAAGAAAGTCTATTAAAAATAGATACATAATACATACATAAACACACATGTAAGTATGCATGCATATATATATATAAGACATGTAAATATATGTGCATAAAATATATATACACACACATATCAGCATCCCAACTGTAAAAGCATACATTATGTATCTTGCATAGAAAATCTTTACTTTAATCTAGGCTCTTCAAAATATAGGGAACACTTTTGTTTTGAGATAGGGTTCACTGTGTGGCCCTGGCTGGCCTGGAATCACTCTGAAGACAGACTGGCCTTGAACTTACAGAGAACAAACTGTTTCTGCTTCTACAGTGCTATGATCACAGGTCTGAGATGCCTCCTTTGGCACCAGGCACTTTTGAATGGGCTGTTCCTAACTATGTTAAAAGGGAATGATGTCACATCTGCAATACCTAAGGCAGGAGGATTGCCAAATTCTAGGCTAGCCTGTTCTACTGAGTGTGACTGCTTAAAAGGATAACCAAGGGGGTTGGGGATTTAGCTCAGTGGTAGAGCGCTTGCCTAGCAAACGCAAGGCCCAGGGTTTGGTCCCCAGCTCCGAAAAAAAGAAAAAAGGAAAAAAAAAAAAAGGATAACCAAGGTAGTGGGCATAGAATCTGTCAGAACATTTAAGTGTACAGCATCAGAGCAGCAGGGAGCTTGGGAAACTCAGGGGAGTAATGAATGAGGAGAGCCACAGGGTGGGCAGGGTAAATCACTAATACAATTTATAGTCTCAGTGTGTGACGGACAGAGACGCACACCAGGACCCACTTGGTAAAGTACAAATAAAAGAAATATAAGAGGCAGAAATGAGACAAAAATTACTAAAGATTACTTTCTATAGTTATAGATGATATCAAAATTTACCTTTATGTATTCTATAGACGATTCCTTCAATCACAGTATGTACACAATTTAAAGAAAAATTAACAAGTCATTAGAAAAGAATGACTAATTTTATTGTTGTTCTACACCAAGAAATTGTGTTTTCTTACTGCTCTGTTTTTGAAAGACAGGTCTTGCTTTGTTAGCCTAAGCTAGCTCCTGCCTCAGCCTCACAAGTGTGGGGATTCCTGGTGTATATCATCATGCCTAGCTACTGGCTAGGTTAGGCACGATCCCTTTATACTAAATAGTAAAATCTGAGTGGAAAACATTATCAAGTACCTGAAAAAATGGAACACCTCCACTGGAAGAGCAATCCGCACTGGCATGTACACACGTCTCTTGACTTAAGAGTTCTTCAGTACTCTGCTCCAGAACCTCCCTGTCTTCCTCCATGTCCTAAAATAAGAAGGCGATGAGTGGCTGGATCATCACACAGGGCAGGACCTGGTGGGGCACACTTGCCAGTCCTAGCTCTCCGGAGGTACAGGCAGAGACATTACATGAAAGTTAAACTTTAATAATTATTAGAAAAATTACAAAATATAATGTACTGGCTCGTACTTGTTCTCTAATTTCTTAGCTTTTCTACACTATTAACTTTTCTATTGCTATTAACTACAGAGCACAAATTGAGGGCTTGACTGCCTTGCTTCTAATTGCAGCTTCATCTTTGTAATCTGAGACAAAAGAATTCTTAGCTTGATCATTTTAAAGATGTGGCAGCCATCCCACCAAGTTATTGAAAGGGTTAAGTTCACATACATGAAAAAACCTGGAACAATGTCTGGTATGCAATCACAGCTTAAATACTGGCTTTTTCTTATTACTATTTACTAGTCCAATTAATTCAAAATTAATCAGATTAAAAGAAAGTCAGCAACTCTCACAGAAAGCAGCTTGGGACTGAAGAGTAGAAAGTAATATTCATGCCATGCAATTGACCACATCAAGAGTTCACAGGGGTGAACATTTGTTGTTCAAATGTAAGGATCAGATTTTGGATCCCTAGCACCTACCTAAATATCTTGTGGATGTGGCAGCCCACCCGTAACCCAGCACTTGGGAGAGCTGGTAACTGGCAGCTCTGGGTTCAAGTGAGAGACTCTACTTCAGTGTACACAGTAAAGAGCAATTAAAAAGGCACCCAAGTCAATACCCTGCCTCCACTCACACGCACACATACTAAATGCACACTCCCATGCACACATGTGCCCCCCATACATGCAATAATAAGTAACAGTGTGTGGAAAAGCTCTAAACTTATGTATTACATTTACCTGACTGGTCTCTTTGCTGCTTTCTGAGCAATTTAGCATCATCAGTGGCTTGGGCTGTTTGTTTTGCAGCTGATCAAGGAGTTGTTCCCGTGGTTCAGTTCTCACAAGTGTTGATGGATATAAATAATTTTTCCTCTCTGGTGTCATACCTTTATAGCAGACATTAGAAAAGAAGGGAGAAATTAAGTATGAAATAGGTTTTAATATTATGTTAAAATGAATACTTTCAAGTAATTTGTCTTCCAAAACCAAACAGTGATTTTCATATAGCTTTTTTACCTGCCAAGCACATACCAGTTGAAGCTAGGAATATTTTGTTATGTAGTAATGGATCTTTAATAGGTCTTAAAATTCTCAAAAGTTATCCTACCTCCAAAATGTGAAGTTTTCTTTTCTAAGAAAGTATACAAAAGATGTATTAGGCTTATGAAAGACTTTGGGTATTCTGAGAAATGGAATTAAAAGTTGTACCAGCTTTGAAAGGAGTTGTCATGTCATTATAAATTTGGTGCAGTGCCTGGCTCTCATGCAGTTCTTTTTTTTTAACTTTTCACATAGCATTTCATTTTCATTGATAGCTAATGATAAAGCTGAAAGACTGAAGAAACTAAATAAATCAATATTCTTTAGTACAAACTCTTCACAATTACTTCTTTAAAAGGAAGCTTTGAGATGTAATTTATATGCCACAAAAATCATTCAAACAGTGTATGATTCAATGACTTTATTATGATTTTACAAGGCAATGAGGGATCAGTTATTAATATGTGTAACAGCTTAGTGATCATGGTAATTTATCCATCTTTGCCATTTCTGATCTCTAAAACTGGCGATTTTTAAATGATGCAGTCATTTAAATAAGAGGGGGCGTGGAAAAAACTGTACAATGCAGTGAACTTTACTTTGCATTAAACAAGAATTAGCTTTTATGGGCTAGAGATGGCTCAGCAGTTAAGAGCACTGACTGCAAAACAAAACAAAACAAAACAAAACAAAACAAAACAAAACAAAATGAGCACTGGCTGCTCTTCCAGAGGTCCCGAGTTGAATTCCCAGTCACCACATGGTGGCTCACAACCATCTATAATGGGATCTGATGTCCTCTTCTGGTGTGTTGAAGACAGCTACAGTGTACTCATCATTCATATATATATTCATACATATTCATATATATATTTTGTGTGTGTGTGTGTATATATATGTATATATATACACAAAATAAATAAAATCTTAAGAAAAAAGAATTAGCTTTAATACTCATCTAGTACTTTTGGTATTAAAACATCCTTTTAAACACACTGCTGGGGGCTGGAGAGATGGCTCAGCGGTTAAGAGCATTGGCTGCTCTTCCAGAGGTCCTGAGTTCAAATCCCAGCAACCACATGGTGGCTCGCAACCATCTGATGCCCTCTTCCGATGTGTCGGAAGACAGCTAAAATGTACTCATATAAATAAAAATTAATAAAAAGATTAAAAAAAAAACAACACACTGCTGACTAGTCAGTCGACTTTGTTTTTAACGCTTTTTAGTTTTAGTTTGGCTCTTTGAGACAGGAGCTCTTATAGCCCAGGAGAGCATCAAGTTTACTCTGCAGCTAAAGATGACCTTGAGCTCCTGATCACCCTACCTACTCCTCCGAGTATTGGTACAAAGTGTTGCCACCACACCCCACACCCAAGAATTTTTTTTTTTCTCTTTCATCAGAGTCTTGCTTTGTAGCCCAGGATAGTCTACAAGTGACAATTTTCTTTTCTCAGCCTCCTGAGGGAAATGTATTAGAAAACGTCATAAACATTCAAATGTCTAACTTGTTTATATGCGTGCTTTTAAGCTATACCAGGCTTTTAAAATGTCTATTCTTAACAAAGCCAGTTGTCTGTTTATGAACTATTATTCTATTGTGCCCAAATTTCTAAAAAATATACCAGGAGGACAGCTAAGACTGGATTAGAATTATTTTGGTATTCTAAATTTTCCTATTTAAATGTTATTACAGAGAGATGGTAAATTTCTGCGGGCAAAGGCAGGCTCAGTTTCAAAGAGTATTTAACACTGTATACAGTTAAATTCAATTTCAAAACTTCAACAAATTTGTTTGCAGGCATACATGCATATAAATAAATCTTAACGTAAAGTGAAAAAAATTAATGGGAAAAAAACCCATTGGGGATTGGAGAGGAGGATACATTACTCTTCCAGAGGACCACAGTTCAGTTCCCAGCATTCACACTCATTCCTACCTCAACTTCCAGCTCCAGAGGGATCCCTTCACCTGGCCTCGAAAGGTACTGCATGTAAGTGCACATATCTACCCACGCATGAGTAAAATAAACTTTAAAAAGTAAAAATAGCATACCTGTTGGGATATCTAGTTTCAGATCCTGTTGCAGAAAGCAATTAAGCTTTGTTAAACCAGTTTTTATAGTTTCATCAAGCTCTAGGCTTCCTGCTTTAAATTTTTCTTCATCAGAAGTTATCTGAACAACAAAGGAGCTGTGCTGGCTCTCAATAGCTGCTCTGTGTCCTCTTATTTTTTCAGTGATCTCTGAACTTGAAGCTTCACAACATCCATTTACAAACTGTAAAGGACAAAACAAGCTTTCATTACAAAATTTGTAAGCACTTTTAGCACACATACCATGTTTTACTACCTCAAAACTTCCCAGAATACAAGTTTTAAAAACTTAGCAAGTTTTAAAAACAAAGCAACTAGCTCCTATATTCACTGCACAGAATAGGTGCAGGACCTGAAGCACTCTGACCTGCTAAGCCATCTCTGGCTACCCATCCTTAACATCACTCCAATAACAGATGTAAGGAAAGGCTAACTTAAAAATCAGACAGACAGCCTGGTAGTGGTGGCGCACACCTTTAACCCCAGCACTTAGGAAGCAAGAGCAGACTGATCTCAGTGAGTTCAAGGACAACCTGACCTATGGCTGACCTAGTTCCAGGACAGCCATATATGCACACACATACATACACAAACTCTCTGTTTCTGAGAGATAGATGGGCAGGCAGACAGACAGACTCCAGACTGAAGGCTGTCTTTATTAAAAGTTTTTTTTTTGCTCTGTAACTTATTCTTTGATTTTTGTTTGTTTGTTTGTTTGTTTGTTTGTTTAACTTGAAAACCTTTGCTTTTTTAAGATACCAGGTTTTAAGATGTGCAAGAGGGCATACACGTTTAATCACAGCACAGGGAAGAAGAGGCAGGGGGATGATTTTAAAGCTACCATAGGAGAAATAATGGGTCCAAAGCCAGGAGAAGAGGGGAGGGGAAAGGGAAAGAGGGGAGAGGAGCTGGGGAGAGACTATGGACACAAGAAACTAAGCCTTTTCCCATGTCTCAAGTTCTGGATTTGGTCAAATATATCTTTATGCCAGGCTTTTGTTTGTTTATATTATTTATGAGACAGAGTCTTAAGACTATATGGCACTAACTGGACTCATCAAACTCTGAATCTCCCTGGCCTCTGCCTCCCAAGTGTGTGTGCCCCTCTGTCCAGCTTCTATGCCTCAGTTTAATTTCTGAAACCTATATAAAAGTGCAAGTTTTACAATGGCATACAAGTCCACACATTATGCACACAAACACAATAATAATGATGATAATAATAATAATAATAATAATAATAATAATAATAATAATAGGCTAAAGAGATGGATTAGTAGGTTAAGAGCACTTGCTGTTTATCCAGGACTCTAGGTTTCCAGCACCTGTGTCAGGGGGCTCATAACTGCCTGTAACTCCCAACTCCAGGAGATCAACAGTCTGTCCTCCAAAGGTGTTCTTGCCTACACCTACACACACACACACACACACACACACACACACACACAGACAGACAGACACACACACCCCAAATAAGATACAACTTTAAAAAACATATCAAATAAAATGAAACTTTTAACGTAAGAGTACCTACCCTTCTGCAAATAGACTGACCAGTAAAAACAAAGAATATAAAACAGAAATTGGAAGAAATAGTAAATTAGATTTGAGACCTAAAAATCATGCTAAAACATGAAACAAGATCATATATAAACATGGCAAATATTATACTTAAAAGCTTAAGTAAGTTATTCATTATATCTTTTTTTTTAAAGATTTATTTATTGTATATGAGTACACTGTAGCTGTCTTCAGATACACCAGAAGAGGGCATCAGATCTCATTACAGATGGTTGTGAGCCACCATGTGATTGCTGGGAATTGAACTCAGGACCTCAGGAAGAGCAGTCGGTACTCTTAACCATGAGCCATCTCTCTAGCCCTATTCATTATATCTTAAAAGACTATATAATGTTTTGGGGTTTCTGGTGTTTTGTTTGTTTTTATGAGATAGGGTCGCACTGTGTAGCCCTGGCTATCCTGGAACTCACACATCCCTACTTGCCTTTCCTTCTGTGCTAGCTAGCATTAAATGTGTGCACCACTATGCCCAGCTTCTGTATTTTAAAATCAATTCTAAGTCAAGAATATTTTTACTTCTGATTATAGCTATTCTCTCCAAAGTTAGTTCAGGTATAGACATATTACCTCCATTAAGTTCTGAAGCTCTTCCTTCCTCTTGCTTAAGCAGGATGCCCACTGATCAGAAAAATGAACTGTGCTTGTGTTCAGGGTCCCACACCTCTGTGTGATCTCTTGGGATACAGTCTCCAGGTTGCTGCTGAGTGAACCACAGTGTCCTACAGAGTCTTCAACCAACTGTGCACCTTCTTCGTTAAAGTGTCTGAGTTCTTGTAATAATCCATCAGAGTCTGCAAGAATTTTCTTACTGTGAACTGTTGTTTTATTGATTATATCAGTAGACTTCCTACAGAAAAATAGAAGAATAACCGTGAGTGCAAGGTCAGTCAAAGTCCAGGGCAATGTGAGCTACAGAGTAAAACTCACACAAACCAACCACCAGAACCTACCCTACAGTTCTCTGGCAAGCGATTATTCAGAGGACCAGGAAAACCACAAGTTGGATTAGAAAGGCAATCAACAGATGGCAGCAAGAATACCTGGAAATCTCTGGCAAACATTTTATAGGAGTCATCACAAAAATGTCTCAAAAAGCAATTAAAAGCCCTGAGCCTGTGATTTCAGCACTTGAGAAGCTAAGGCAGAATTGCTCTGAAGTCAAGGCTCTGCTGAAACATACAGGGAGGTCCTATCTCAAATGGGGGTGGGGAGGAAAGAATATACTCACATACATATATACACAAAAAGTCACATATTTACTCATAAGCAAACAAGAATTGTTTGTACGATATTCCTTTTGAATATCATCCCAGGCTTACAGAAGACTTTAAAAGAAGTTAACATTTTCTTACCGCTCTGTGTTTTCTTGAATACTGTTCAGTGGCTTCTGGATGTTTTCATACTTCTTCTCCAAAGCACAGAATCTCTCTGCCCAACTACTGCTTAACTGGCAGAGTTCCTGTAAGAAACATTGAGAAGAGAAAGACTTAAAACGATAATATTTAAATGTTTGTTTTCTGTATATGAATGGTAACAGAGTCATATAGATGAGAATTTACCATTTGTATTTTTGAATACACTCAGCTGAACTATAAATTCTTGACAAAACATTTTTTTTTTCTTTTTCTTTTTTTTCTGGAGCTGAGGACCGAACCCAGGGCCTTGCGCTCTACCACTGAGCTAAATCCCCAACCCCGACAAAACATTTTTAACTTCGCCTCTCACACATAGAGGAAAAGAACATTTTAGGACTTTTAAAAAAAGAGTAAAATATTAACAAAAAAATTCTATCTGCTTTGCTTTTTGGAGAAGAGGTCTCATCATGTAGCCTTAGCTCAAATAACGCAAACTTCAGCTGTCCGTCATCACTGAGGCCCGCAGACGGTGCACTGAGCACACTGGCAGTCAAAGAGTGCAGGAGGTCAAGGTGAGAACCAGTGACCACAGAGTAGCATGCAGGTCACAGGAGAAACAGGAGAACCCTGCAGCACTCACTGTAACTGCTGCTGCAGCCTTCCTCTAAAGACATTCTTTCCATTCTGTTTATCTTGTTAGGAGGAAAGGACCATCTTGTGAGGTAAAGCACCAAGTTCCAGATGCAGCAAATTCTCCAAGATTATCTGATCTAAAGTAGTACTTTCGAGCCAGATGGTGGCCGTGCACACCTTTAGTCCCATGATCTCAGACGCAGAGGCAGGTGGAGGTAGTTCTGTGTATTCAAGGGCTAGCCTCAGCTACACAGAGAGTTCTAGTTCCAGGACAGCTAGGACTATACACAAAGAAACCTTGTTTCCAAAACAAAAGACTGCCTCAAAAGAATTATTCTCGATAATTTTACATAAATTACCATCAGAAAAAAACAGTAACTGTGGTGACCTCAGCCATGTGAGATAGATTATTAAATCTGTTAAGGGGCATTAGAAATGGCAGTTAAGAGATACCTGTGAATGGGTTTCCTTTATTGTCTTCAGGTCTTCAGTTAGGTTTCCACAAAGCTTTTGTGATTCAACCAAGGAAGAAACAGTGTTTTCTCGGAGTTCATGTAAATTGTTACACAATACGCTGAGAAAACTGTCTATTTCTCTTTTTTGATCTTCTACCTTTGAGGGGAAAAAAAATATTAGTTTCTTTTTAGGTAACCTATCAAATCTGAGGTATTAAGAAGATAACATGTATACCTTCTCAGCCATTGTCACCGAAGCCCTGAAAATATGCTGTAGTTGCCTATTTATGTTCAAGATGGACACCACACCAGGAGCTATGATGGTCTTCAGGGACGTGAAAAGGTTGGTCACAAGTTCATCCTGGTTTTTAAAACAAATATTTGCTTAAGAATGTATGCATTTGCATTATCTTATCAAATATATCTCGGATATTTAGCAACCAAACACCCACATTCAAAATTCTGAATTGACAGTCTTTGTAACCTAGAGACATAGTTGTATACTCAGAGTTTATATTCTGCCTATATTATGAGTCCAGTAACTAAGCAATGTTCACTAAGTACCTAGTAAATGCTAATTTTTCTCTTTTGTATTTATATATCTTGTTGTGTGTATATAGTGCTGTGTTTTGTGTATCTTGCAGCACAGGCTGACCTGAAACTCACTGTGTAGCTGAGGATGCTCCTGACCTCCTGACCTCCCTGACTTCCTGACCTCCACACTCTCAGGATCACAGGCATCTACCATGATGCCTGCCTTTTAGTCAAATTTTAACAATCTAATGGAGAGTTCAGAAGAGGAGAAAACTAATAGTGAAGTGTTAAGATTCCAGCAATCCAGACTGATTCCCCAGCATAATTAAAAAAACAAAATCTACATGTACATTTTAACATAATGAATTTTCAACAGCTCTAGGTTACTGATCAAAAGAACTAAGCCAAAAAAAAAAAAATTTATTAAGAGTGGGTCTTAGGGATTTAGCTCAGTGGTAGAGCGCTTGCCTAGGAAGCGCAAGGCCTGCAAGGCCCTGGGTTCGGTCCCCAGCTCCTAAAAAAAAAAAAAAAGTGGGTCTTAGGGGGCTGGAAGGATGGCTCAGTGGTTAAGAGCATGTGCTGCTTTTGTAGAGGACCAGAGTTCAGTTCCCAGCACCCATATTAGGTGGGTCCAGCTCCAGGGAATCCAAGGTTGGCTTCTGGACTCCACAGGTACCCATACTCACTTGTATATACCCTCCCACCTCCAGATACACATTAAAAAAAAAAAAACAAACCATAGGCTTTGGAGTCAAGCATTAATGCTCAGGCCTCTAAAACCCAAGAGACAAAAGCAGGGTGATTATACATGAGATGTAAACCAGCCTGGACTAATGAGTTCTGGGCAACCTGAGTGAAGCAGATGGTTAGACACCGCTCAAAACACCTGAGGAGGGAGTAGTACACCTTTAGGGCAGAAGTATTTAACTGTGAAGATCCTGTGTATTGTATCAGAACTTTGGTTCTTACAGAGGAACATGTGAAATTGAGAATACAATGTAAAAGATCCTTCCACTAGGGAAAGGGCAACAGAATAAATACAAAATCTAAGCAGAAATAAGTTAATAGACTGCACTGATAAGTTAGTGTTTGAGGCATAAGTTTCAGAATCTGAGTTTAATCCCCAGAACCCATATTGCCAAATCAAAGAAGAAAGCTGAGTGTTGCACATACTTGAAACCCAGCAGGCAGGGACAGCAGAGCCAGGCAGATCCCTGGGACAGAGCATTAAAGAGCTTACATGGAAAGCCTGACACCCAAAATCCATCTCTAGAATCCAGGTAAAGGTTGAAAGAGATAACGGATTCTACAAAGTTGTCCTCTGACCTCCATGGTCACTCACACGCCACACACACAAAATAACATATCAAATCTTAAAAAAAGAAAACAAAACAAAAACCCACCTTAGGAGAGATTTTGTTTTGTTTTGTTTTGTTCTTAAGGATTTATTTATTTTATGTATGTGAGTACACTGTAGCTGTCTTCAGACACACCAGAAGAGGGCATCAGATCTCTTTACAGATGGTTATGAGCCACCATGTGGTTGCTGGGAATTGAACTCAGGACCTCTGGAAGAGCAGTCAGTGCTCCTAACCACTGAGCCATCTCTCCAGCCCGATACCTGAGGTTTTTTTTCTGGACTCCTTATCCACCTGTGCGTACATACACACATGTACACACAGAAAGAAAGAAGGAAGACAGATAGAGAAGGTAAAGAAAGGTTATATGACCTTTTTTGGGGGGAGAAGCATAACAATTTCAATGAATTCTGTGAGAACAGTGGTCACCTCTTCCTTTGATTCAAGCAGAGGTTTATCCTTCCAGTCCCTGTCATGTTCCCCAGCCCCACCCGGCTGTTTAGTTGTTTTGTTTGAGAGAGTCTTGCTATTTAGTCCTGGTTGGCCTAGAACTTGACCGTATAAAACAGGCTTGTCTCAAACTCAGAGATCCACCCGCCTCTGCCTCCCAGGTGCTGGGATAAAAGGTATGCACAACCACATCTGACTTCAAGCAGTATTTTCCACTTACTATGTGTAAAGATATCAACAAACAAATGAATCAAATTCTGAAGTTAGTGACAGAATGATAGTAGCTTCGTTAAATTTGGGCAACTGAAGAAACCTATTATCACAGAAGCACTGAATCCAGGTAAAGGGCCAGTTAATATTTGTAGTATTTACTTAGAAACTGTGAAATAAATATTGTTGGGATTAAAATGATGGCTTAATGGTTAAGGCACTGGCTGTTCTAGAGGACCTAGGTTTGATTCCCAGCACCCACATGGCAGCTCACAACCAGCCATAACTCCACTAGAAGATCCTATGTCATCTTCTAGCCTTAGAAGACACTGTATGCACATAGTGCACAGACAATATACTCACACACACAAAAATAAAAATGAAAATGAAAATTGTTAAGAGTATAAACCTCAAAAAGAAGAAAAGAGTCTATACAAAGGAAATAAGCAATATGACCAAGAACTTCTTAGACAGTATAGTTACAGACTACAGACAAATGAGCTGGTGAGATATCACAACAGATAGGGGGGTTATCTGTTGCTAAGCTTGACATTTGGTCCTGGAATCCAGATGATCAAAGAGAGCTGACTTTCCCACACTGCCTTCTAACCTCCTCGTGCAAGCTATGACACACACATGCACATGTACACATATTCAGAAAACACTAACTTTTTAGAACAAAGACAAACTAGATATAATCAGATGAGCAAATTTTTGCATTTGGTTGAGACAGGTCCTCATAACCTAGGCTGGACTCACAATCTCTACATAGCCTATGCTGGCTTCGAATTTGTGATTCCCCTTGCCTCAGCCACCCAAGGGCTGAAATTACTGGTGTTTCCCATAATGCTTAGCAGTATTGCTGTATAGAGGTACATTTTTTAAAAGTTAGGCATAGAGGGGTTTAGTCATGTAAATCTAATGCAAAGAATTACATTCTGAGTTTCAGATTCTACTTGTTCTTCCTGAATTACTACTGCATTTGATCTCGCATTGCTATAACCACCACATATTATTTAAGTTTTCAAATTAGCTGCCCATGAACCAGAAAGACAACTCAATGAGTAAAGCACTCACTGTGCATGCCTGACGGTCTGCATTTGATCACCAGAATCTGCAGGGCAAGGACTATGAAAAATGTCCCAATCTCACACGCATTGTAGCATGTACCCTCACTCAACCCATCCCTCACTAATTAAAAAAAAAAAAAAGAAAGAAATGAGTTACTTATGTTGGGTCATTTATGCTAAATTAAAACAAGCCGGCCACCTGGGTAACTCCAGCCCTGGTGAGGAGGGGAACCTACCAATTTCTTAGCCAAATAACAGATCTCAAGTCCCCTGAATCCACTGGAGCTATTCTTTAGTGACCAGAAGACTTACTAAGAACTGGTACTGTTGTTTGTGTCAGGTCCTCAGGTAGCTTTAAATTCACTAAAAACCAAGGGTGGCTTTAAATTCCCAATCTTTTGCCTCCATCTTTCTTTCATCTTTTTCTCAAAACCGCAAAGTTGTGTGCTGCCACGGCCTGGCCGGCCTCCATCTTTCACGGTTGCTAAAACTACAGACATGTGAACTACAATGGCTTGAGCATCCCCACTCTCAGCTACACCAAATGAGTGGAAACAGTTTCAAAGTTCAGTCACATCCTCTTGGAAACCAGTTCTTCTATTGGGGTATTGGGTGGGGGGAGGAGTGACAAAAACAAAAGTCCTTTCTCTGTGTCCAGCAAAGCTCAAACAAACGTCCTCTCTGTGTGTCGAGCAAAGCTGAAGCTAAAAGAGCAATTTACAGGATTTCTGATGACCACCGTTCTGTAAAAACATTAAGAGATTTACTAACAATCGATCCTTGCAGCACAGTTTTACTCTGGGCTGCTAACGACTGCTCTTCCAATATCATATCAGAAATCTGAGAAACACGAGCTGACACGTTTTCTGGAATAGACATGAGAGATTCAAGTGCTGTCGTGGAAATAGTGTCTAATGCAGAGACACTAGAAGACATCAGGTTACCTACAAAAAAAGAGAGAGAAGGGAGATGAACTTTGGCATAAATATATTTATATACAGTTATGACCACTTTCAATAAGTCAAAATCAATCCATTATAGAATTTATAATAACTGCATTAAAGAAAACCAAGAAAAATTAAGCCCTTAGATATTAAAAGTATATCATACTTAAGTATATCTTAGAATAACTTTAAAACTAGAGTATATTTTTCTCCATTTGAGATGATCTTAACTCCAGTCAACCTATGTTTCAGCTTCCCAGGAGCCACCAGATTTAAGAAGCAGAATATTCTAAAATGAGTATCTAAAAGTTTATAGTAGACAGGAGTTTATTAAAAAGAAAGAACTACATTTAATTATTGTGAAACACACTTATAAACCCAGCACTTTAATGTGGAGACAGAAGTATCAGGTTAAGCTACACACAGTTCAAGGTAATTCAAGGTTACCCTCAGTTACATAGTAAACTGGAGGTTAAGCTGTTCCATGAGACTTTCTCTCAAAACGAAACATTAACACACACACACACACACACACACACACACACACACACACACACACACACACACACACACACACAAGAAAATTACAACCTAAAAAAAATATTACTTCTGTGCTCTCAAAGATGCAAGAAGAGGGCGTCAGAGGCCCTAGAACTGGAATTATAGTTGTGAGCTGTGATATAGGTGCTATGGGTACTCTCTCCACCACAATTTACAAATTAAAAACAATGGTTTTTAATGGGAAGGATCCAAGAAATTAAATAGTAATATCTAGAAGAAATGAGTCAGGCTCAGTTATAAAGGGAAATTTATTTCTAATGATGATATGGTAATTTGATAAATCTTATTATATAAAAAAAAGTCTAAAAAAATAAAACCTCTAAAATTTATTGTAAAAAAAGCAAAAATATTTATCGCTTACCTAACAGCTGACGTGTTCAATGGGACAAGTGCCAGTGACCCTGTCATCTGAGTTGCTGAGTTTCTGCTTGTTTAAAATAGTATTAAGCTGGGGTTGGGGATTTAGCTCAGTGGTAGAGCGCTTGCCTAGCAAGTGCAAGGCCCTGGGTTCGGTCCCCAGCTCCAAAAAAAAAAAAAAAAAAAATATTAAGCTGTTTGAGACATACTAGGTCGTATCTGTAAACCTCAGCAATCAAGCTGAGCCAGGAGGATCCTAAATTAAAAGCTAGTTTGTGCTACACAGTGAGTTTAAGTTCAATTTGGTCAACTTAGCAAGATCTCGTCTCAAGATAGAAAGATAGATAATAGGGGATAACATTTAAAATGTAAATTAAAAAATAGCCAATAAAAGGAAAAAAAGAAAGATAAGATAGTAAGAACAAAAAAGGGCTGGAGAGATGGCTCAGCAGTTAAGAGCACTGACTGCTCTTCCAGAGGTCCTGAGTTCAATTCCCAGCAACCATATGGTGGCTCACAGCCATCTGTAATGGGATCTGATGCCCTCTTCTGGTGTGTCTGAAGACAGATATAGTGTACTCATGTGCATAAAATAAATAAATCTTTAAAAAAAAAAAAGATAGTAAGAAAAATAAAAAATTAAAATTATGAAACTGACACCAGGAAACACATCAAGGAAGACTAGAACGGGCTGGGACCTGAGCTCAGCTGCCAGAGCACATAAGATGCACCAAACCCTAGGTCCCATCTCTGCATCTCATAGAACCAGGTATGATAGAGCAAGGCCTAAAAATCCCAGAATTCAAGTTGGAGAGACAGGAGAGACAGGAGAGACAGGAGGATTAGATCTTCAAGATCATCCTTTGTTACACACCAACTTTGAGGCCAGCCTCAAAACAAAAAAGACCAGAGAAGCTGGGTTTCGTGATACTCTTCTTGTAATTTTAAGAAGCAGAGACAGAAGGATCCTTGGTTAGAGACCAGCTGGACTAGTGGTAGGAAGGAGGAGGAGAGATTGGGAAGAAGGGGGGAGAGGGAAGGAGAGAAGGTTGAGAGAGGAGAGAACATAAGTGCAAGCCAGTGAGCTAGTCTGGGTCTCTCTGAGGCAACCAACCTAGTCTACTTAGCCAATGAAAGATCTTGTTTCAAAAGAAAAAAGGTGGAGGGCTAGAAATATGCCTCAATGGTTAAGAGTACTTACAGAGGTAAGTCCGACTCCCAGCACCATATCAGGTGGTGGAAGGTACTCCAACTGAGGAAATGCAACACCTTTAGCCTCCACAGATACATGCACTCACATACACAAACCCACATGCAGACATTCACACATACATGTAACTAAAAATAAAATAATTTGCTGGTAGTGGTGGCACATGCTTTTAATCCCAGCAGTCAGGAGGCAGAGGCAAAGGCTCTGTGATTGCTGTGAGTTTGAAGTCAGCCTGGTCTACAGAGCAACTTCCAGGCCAGCTAGGACTGTACAGAGAAGCCCTGTCTCAAAAAACAAAACAACAAACCTAAAAAAGAAAATGACTTTTTTTTTTCCAAGAAAAAGTAGATGGTCCCTAAGAAATAACATACAAGGTTGTTCTCTGGACCCTCATGCATGTACACGCAGCCACAGAAGTGCCTGAACGTACCGAACAGTGCTTTGTGAACGTCCAGCATGGCCTTCTGTTTCTCACTGCCGTCCCTGATCAACTCTTCCATATTATTAAACAGACTGCTGAGGCTCCTGCCAAAGCTCTCCTGAGCCTCAGCGTTGTGCGCATCGACTGCTCTCTTCCGGTCCAGTTTAGAATGCAGACCAGATACGTCCCTGGTGGTTTCTTTAACTGTGTTAAGCAACTGTATGTTTAAAAACAAACAAAACAAAAAAGATAACATAAAAACAGTAACAAATGTGCTTGTGTTCCATAAGGATCTGTCCCTGATGAGAACTAGACACAAAACTGTAGACACTGTATCTTATGCTAATGAATCCAGGTTCTCGGGAATGTTTAGTCCCCACCAAACCCCTCTCTTCAAGCCAACCATGTGTGTAAAGAAAACTGACGGGGTTGGGGATTTAGCCCAGTGGTAGAGCGCTTGCCTAGGAAGCGCAAGGCCCTGGGTTCGGTCCCCAGCTCCGAAAAAAAAAAAAAAAAAGAAAAGAAAACTGACACTGCACATTTATTCTAGTAATTATGTTTGTTCATAAATGGTTTTCTTTTGTTTTACTGTCTCCTCAAAAATATAACTTAAAATATGTAATAGTTTCATTCCAGTTTTTAAAAAGATGGGTCAAATAATAAAATATTGTTTCATAAGTGGATATAACACTGGAAAGAAGTAAATTAAAATCTTATAATCAAAATTTAAGCAAGGATACCTCTACCTACCCTTCAATGTTCTCAATACAAACAAAGGACAAACCTTGCTGGCCGTTTCATGAAGCTTCTTCTCAGTTCTTTCCAAAGCTGAAGAGACATACTCCTCTTTAACAAGTTGTAATTTTGTTTCTTGCAAATGTTTCTGAGTGGTTTCAAGTTCCTGTGTCTTGGTTTGCAGGTCAGATTTACACTGATTAAGTTCCTTTTCACTATCCGTAAATAACTCTGCAGCCTACATGTAATACATTAAAAAATTCTTTAAGAATCAGAAAAAAAATGCTCTGGCTGGTGAAACACTTGGCTAGTTAATAACACTGGGAATAAAAATTATTCAAATGTAAAAAGTGTAATAGTCTGTCAGACTGACTAGAACATTGTTAATGCTATCTAGTCTGCTCCTATAAAGCTATTCAACGTATGTAGCAGGTCTGACACAGCCGTATTGACTCTTCAGGTTCCTCCCAGGACTGCAGTGGACTGCAGTGGACTGCCATAGCAGAGGTGCACCATGACGTGGCATAGAAAGGGTCTGGCTGCTTGTCTAAGTGTCCCACAGCTCCCAATTTCTGAAATCCTTACCTTGCAAAGGAACTGGGGAGAAAGTTCAACTGGCAGAATGCTTACCTAGCATATGCAAAGGCCTAGGTCCCATCCCCAGCCCTGCACAAAATCAGGCATGGTAAAGTGCTGCCACAATCCAGGTGGAGATGGGGGATTCACAAGTTCAAGGTCATCCTTGGCTCCATAGTAAGTTTTGTTGCTCTTCTGAGACAGGGTCTATGTTGCCAGGATAGCCTGGAACTCACTACGAGGAGTAGGCTGGCTTCTAACTCATAAAGATCATCTGCTTCTAGTTAAGTAGTGACTAAAGGCACATGTTTGAGTCTAACCTAAATTACTGAGAATTGTCTCAGAATAAAAGCTCGGTATATCATGAATTCTAGGATTATAGCAGGTTTTGGAGGTTTGTACAAGTAAACTCATAGTGTTTACAAAAAAGTGAAATCACTTATAACACATTTCTCAAAAATATAACCCAGTCATTAAGCATACGCCTGACTTGATTTCTCCTAAAGTTGTATCAAGTGTCAAAATAGAAGGTTTTTCATTACTAACAAAGGTAAAAATACAATACAACTTACCTGAACATAATAAAAAATTCTGAAGAAAAAAAAGAGAGAGAAGTCCCTACACATTCTAAACTTCTTTTAGCAGCTCCTTTTCAGGTGGCCTTGCGTGTCTCCCAGAATGCCTACCTTACTGAGCTCCTCCTCAAGGACACTGATTTTTTCAGCCAACTCAGCAATTTGTTCCTCCTGAACAGTTACTTTTCCATTCATGGCTCTAAAAGTTTAATACGAATTTAACAGTTAATGCTTTGTTTTAAATCCGACAAAATTTTAGTCTAATTGCAAAATACAACATAATAGAACAAAGTCATGGCGGCTACACAAACTCATCTCCACACTCCTCACCCTGCAATGATAAGTAAGCAGGGATAAACACGGTACCAAATGGCAATGAGCAGGTGTAGCCTCTTTGGGGGGAAGACTTACTTATGTTTAGTTTACATATGAGTGTTTTGCCTACATTTATGTCTGTGTACCATTTGCATGCCTGCTGCCCTTGAGGATCCCGCTGCAATTGGAGTTACAGTCAGTGTGAGCCACCATGCCAGTGCTGGGAATTAAACCAGGGGCATCTGGAACAGCACCCAGTGCTCTTAATGCCTCGGCCATCTCTCCAGCCCGCTCCCTGTTTTATAATTGGAACATTCCTTATCTGAGCTCTACCCTGAAACTGAGAATTTTATCTATGAAGGATAGGCATGCGTGTACAAATCCAACTTGGTCTGCTAAGGAGGCAGGAAGTGACTCAGCGACAGGGCGCTTTTCAGTACACACAAGAGACTCTGGATTTGGTCCCTATCACCATAAAATACATATACAATAAAACTTTATGTTGAGAAGACAGAAAAATGACAGAGAAGGGAGGTTAACACAAAGTAGAGGTGGGAAGGTTATAACTTAAGTGGCTGAGACCAGTGACAGTGACAGGTAATATAAAGATGCATCCAGTGTTTTAAGTGCTTAAGGCTTGAAGACACAAAGCATTGTAAGAAATAGGTGGGATAAATGACCAAAACCACCTAAAGGACTGATTCAAAGTACGTATACAGAGCAGTATCGATCCTCAGTATCTACAGGGGATGCCACACACACACAAACACACACACACACACACACACACACACACACGAGTTATATAAGACTAGGTGTACAACTACCACTGTTATACTAGTAGTAGGCCTTGTGAGATTCTTCTCTAGGGCAGAACTTCTCAGCTTCAGCAGTTCAGGTGCCTTATACCAGACAGTTCTTGGTTGAGGGCTATCCTGCACTTTTTAGAATATTCAATAACAATCACTGACTTGTATCTACTAGACGCCAACAATACTCTCCACCCACAGCAATGAGAACCCTAAACAGATGCCTAGCTAAGGTCTGCTATGATGCAGAAGTGGAGAACTGTTTTGCATACCTAACCTTTGTGCTTTCTCCAATATTAATCAATTCAGATCTGAGCAAAGGTGCATTTAAATGGTGCTGTAATGAAACAACAAAAACTGTATGTGCTAAGGCCAATGTCCCTTCAGGGTACCAGTAGACTCAACAGGATGATGCCCTGGTATCTTGCTGAAAGGATGGATAGCTGTCCCTGCCTTTGCATCCCAAATAAAATAAAAACAGGACTGTACTACCTTAGAGATGTTTGCTGGTTGGAACATATTAAGGTGCATTTGTTTGCTTTTGGTATTAAAGATTTTGTGCATTCTTATAACTACATTCTTTTTATTGTTGTTTTTCAAGACAGGTTTCTCTGCTTAGCCTTGTCTGGCTGTTCTGGAACTCAGAGATCTGAATACCTCTGCCTCCCAAGCGCTGAGATTAAAGGTGTGTGCCACCACTCCCTACCCTCTCAGTCCCATCTGCCCCACCCAGGTGAAGCCACTTCATCTAAGTGCAGGAGATTCTCACAGGTGTCAGACTGGACTTGGCCCAGGGGTGCACATGACAGAATCAAATCCATGAAAGCAGTCTAAATTTTTGGTGCATGGAACATGAATTCTTAAATAGAGACCACAATCTTTTGTAATCTTTGTTAACTATATACTATGGGAACCCTTAATGTTTCTGTTTTAGTGGAGAAAACATGAGGAAAAATCAGAAGGATCTGCTAATACATTTTTAAAAAATGTTGAATTAAACAGTGCTGTAATTACAATAATAAAACTGAAGTTTTTTAGTGGCAATGCTGTTTTATTTTTTTTCAACCACAAATATAGCACAATATGATTATTTACTACAAGAAGAAAAATAAATGCCAATAAGGAAGGAATAAAGGAAGAAGGAAGGAAGGAAGGAAGGAGGAAGGAGAAGGAGGGAGGGAGAAGGAGGAGGGGAGAAGGGAGGGAGGAGGAGGAGGGAGGAAGGAAGGGAGGAGGAAGGAAGGAAGAGGAGGAGGAAGGAGGGAGGAAGGGAGGGAGGAGGGGAGGGGGGAAGGGAGGGAGGGAGGGAGGAGGGGAGGAAGGGAGGAAGGAGGGAAGGAAGGGAGGAAGGGAGGGAGGGAGGAAGGGAGGAAGGGAGGAAGGGAGGGAGGAAGGCAGGAAGGAAGGGAAGGAAGGAAGGAAGGGAGGGAGGCAGGGAAGAAGGACGGGAGGAAGGAAGGAAGGGGAGGAGGAAGGAGGGGGAAGGGAGGAGGAAGGGGGAGGAAGGGAGGGAGGGAGGAAGGGAGGAAGGAGGGGAGGAAGGGAGGAGGAAGGAGGGGAAGGGAGGGAGGAAGGAAGGAAGGGAGGGAGGAAGGGAGGGAGAGGAAGGGAGGGAGGAAGGAGGGAGGAAGGAGGGAGGAAGGGAGGGGAGGAAGGGAGGGAAGGGAGGGGAAGGAGGAGAAGGGAGGGGAGGAAGGAGGAAGGGAGGGAGAAGGAGGGAGGAAGGAGGAGGAAGGGGAAAAGGAGGAAGGAGGGAGGAAGGGAGGAAGGAGGAGGAAGGAGGAGGAGGGGGAGGAAGGGAGGAAGGAAGGGAGGAGAGAAGGGAGGAAGGGAGGGAGGAAGGGGGGAAGGAAGGAAGGAAGGAGAGAAGGGAAGAAGGAAGGGAGGAAGGAGGGAGGGAGGAGGAAGGAGGGGGAGGAAGGGGAGGGAGGGAGGAGGAAGGGGAGGGAGGAAGGAAGGGAGGGGGAGGAAGGGAGGAGGAAGGAGGGAGGAAGGGAGGGGAGGAAGGAGGAAGGAAGGGAGGGAAGGGAGGGAGGAGGGAGGAGGAAGGAGGGAGGGAGGGAGGAAGGAAGGAAGGAGGGGGGGGGAGGAAGGAAGAAGGAGGAAGGGAGGAAGGAGGGAGGAAGGGAGGGAGGAGGAAGGAAGGAAGGAGGGGGAGGGAGGAGGAGGAAGGAGGAGGAAGGAGGAGGAAGGAGGAGGGGAGGAGGAAGGAAGGAGGGAGGGAGGAGGGTGAAGGAAGGAAGGAAGGGGAGGGAGGGAGGGAGGGAGGAGGGGAGGAAGGGAAGGAAGGAAGGAAGGGAGGGGGAGGGAGGGGGGGAGGAAGGGGGAGGAGGAAGGAGGAAGGAAGGAAGGAAGGGAGGAAGGAGGAGGGGAGGAAGGAAGGAGGGAGGGAGGGAGAAGGGAGGGAGGGAGGAGGAAGGAGGAGGAGGAAGAAGGGGGAGGAAGGAGGGAAAACGGCACAAGATTCTCCTGAAGCAACATAGTAGCTGAGGAATTACCTGCCTGTTACCACACTTGCCATCTGTATGTGGGGTGAGATCACCCAGCATCCCATGCTCAAGATTAACAAAAGGTCCTGGGTGAGATTTGTAGAACATTTAATATAACTGTGACTTGGTTTATAATGCAAGAAGAAAAGCCAAGTGGCCTGGAATCTAGTGAGCTTAATTCAGATCTTAATACACTGTAAGTGCTAGAAAGTCCTGGCTGCATTTTAAAGGGATTTCTCTGGGAATTCTACACCATGACATCTTAGCAAATGTGCACAGGAACTGTAGCAGCAGGGAGCAGTGGAGAAGACCCAAGTTACAGGTCCCATCTTGTTCTCAGACCTAAACACCAGTAGAACCTTTCAGGCTCACTCAGGAACTAAGTGTCTTTCAAGTCATATGAATTATGCATGGATTATATCAGGAAAACTCATTTGTTTCCTCCTTTCTTTTTCTTTTTTTCCTTTTGAGACAGGGTGTATTAGGAAAACTTTTAAGCTTTAGGAATCTTTATTCATAGACTGATGGAATTAACAAGAACAAAAAAATACTAAAAAGGCAAAATGCAAAGGGAAAGGTCAGGTTTTAAGAATCTTTTTTTTCTCACGACAAATTTCTCAAAGGCATTTTATTACCTTAGATTTTCATTTTCAAACACAAACAAATGCTATCTTTTGCAAATCTTCACAGGCCCATTTCATTTCGTAGACTTGAATGACATGGGTTTCACCTTCCATATGCTCAAATTAGTGTTAAGAATGTTGTGTAAAGTGCGTCCAACAAACCTCCCTCCTTAGAGACAGGAGTCTGCTAACTGCACGAGACCTTCAGCTTCTCTCTCACTGCTCACCTTGAGGAGCCAGGCATTTGAATGCAAATGTAATAAATGTCGACTCCTCGGAACTAAAACCCATTCTTAAAACCATTCTCAAAACCATCCAAATGGTGCTGGTTCAACTGGAGGTCAGCATGTAGAGGAATGCAGATCGATCCATGCTTATCACCCTGTACAAAGCTTAAGTCCAAGTGGATCAAGGACCTCCACATCAAACCAGACACACTCAAACTAATAGAAGAAAAACTAGGGAAGCATCTGGAACACATGGGCACTGGAGAAAATTTCCTGAACAAAACACCAATGGCTTATGCTCTAAGATCAAGAATCGACAAATGGGATCTCATAAACTACAAAGCTGGGGTTGGGGATTTAGCTCAGTGGTAGAGCGCTTGCCTAGGAAGCGCAAGGCCCTGGGTTCGGTTCCCAGCTCCGAAAAAAAAAAAAACTACAAAGCTTCTGTAAGGCAAAGGACACTGTGGTTAGGACAAAACGGCAACCAACAGATTGGGAAAAGATCTTTACCAATCCTACAACAGACAGAGAGGGCTTATATCCAAAATATACAAAGAACTCAAGAAGTTAGACCGCAGGGAGACAAATAACCCTATTAAAAATGGGTTCAGGGGTTGGGATTTAGCTCAGTGGTAGAGCGCTTGCCTAGGGAAGCGCAAGGCCCTGGGTTAGATCCCCAGCTCCAAAAAAAAGAACCAAAAAAAAAAAAAAATGGGTTCAGAGCTAAACAAAGAATTCACAGCTGAGGAATGCCGAATGGCTGAGAAACACCCAAAGAAATGTTCAACATCTTTAGTCATAAAAATGCAATCAAAACAACCTGAGATTTCACCTCACACCAGTGAGAATGGCTAAGATCAAAAACTCAGGTGACAGCAGATGCTGGCAGGATGCAGAGAAAGAGGAACACTCCTCCATTGTTGGTGGGATTGCAGACTGGTACAACCATTCTGGAAATCAGTCTGGAGATTCCTCAGATAATTGGACATTGAACTGCCTGAGGATCCAGCTATACCTCTCTTGGGCATATACCCAAAAGATGCCCCAACATATAAAAAAAGACACGTGCTCCACTATGTTCATCGTGTTATTTATAATAGCCAGAAGCTGGAAAGAACCCAGATGCCCTTCAACAGAGGAATGGATACAGAAAATGTGGTACATCTACACAATGGAATATTACTCAGCTATCAAAAAACAATGACTTTATGAAATTGTAGGCAAATGGTCAGAACTGGAAAATATCATCCTGAGTGAGGTAACCCAATCACAGAAAAACACACATGGTATGCACTCATTGATAAGTGGCTATTACCCCAAATGCTTGAATTACCCTAGATGCCTAGAACAAATGAAACTCAAGACGGATGATCAAAATGTGAATGCTTTACTCCTTCTTTAAAAGGGGAACAAGAATACCCTTGGCAGGGAATAGAGAGGCAAAGATTAAAACAGACACAGAAGGAACACCCATTCAGAGCCTGCCCCACATGTGGCCCATACATATACAGCCATCCAATTAGACAAGATGGATGAAGCAAAGAAGTGCAGGCCGACAGGAGCCGGATGTAGATCTCTCCCGAAAGACACAGCCAGAAAACAGCAAACACAGAGGCGTATGCCAGCAGCAAACCACTGAATTGAGAATAGGACCCCCGTTGAAGGAATCAGAGAAAGAACTGGAAGAGCTTGAAGGGGCTCAACACCCCATATGTACAACAATGCCAAGCAACCAGAGCTTCCAGGACTAAGCCACTACCTAAAGACTATACATGGACTGACCCTGGACTCTGACCTCATAGGTAGCAATGAATATCCTAGTAAGAGCACCAGTGGAAGGGGGAAGCCCTGGGTCCTGCTAAGACTGAACCCCAGTGAACTAGATTGTTGGGGAGGGCAGCAAGGGGGAGGATGGGAGGAACACCCATAAAGAAGGGGAGGGGGAGGGGGAGGGGGATGTTTGCCCGGAAACCAGGAAAGGGAATAACACTCGAAATGTATATAAGAAATACTCAAGTTAATTTAAAAAAAAAAAAACCATTCTATTCTGTAAAGGCAGTCAGAGTAAACTCTAACCAGACAACTGGGTGAGTCTTCCCAGAAGGACTGAAGGGCTTGGCCTTTGCCCCACAAAAAAATTTAACCAAGGTAACCATGTGATGATGGAAGTCCAAACATAATTCCAGTCATCCCACAGGACTGTAAGCTTCACTCCACACAAAACTAAGACACCAGCTAACACTCACTGAACATTTGAGAAAACAAACACAAATGTTAGAAACCACCAAAAAAGTAAAAAGGACCATGAAGAGAAGATAAAACTTTAATAATACTAATAATGTTTGAGGACAATCTATCTATACAGAATTAGGACACCACATTCTCTACAGGTCAGGAAAGATGCGGTAGAGCTTTTACAAATTAAACATCTGACAACAGAAAGAAAATTCATCAAAAATAATTGAACATAAAGCCAGGCATACTAGTACATGCCTTTAGTCTCAGGGCTTAGTAGGCTGAGGCAGACAGACCTCTGAGTTTGAAGCCAGCCTGGCCTACAAAGCAAGTTCCAGAACAGCAAGGGATACGCAAAAAAACCCTGTCTCAAAAAAAAAAAAAAAAAAAAAAGTAAAATAAAGTATGATGAATGCTTTTGCTCTTCTTAAGATAGGCTGGCCTTGGGGTTGGGGATTTAGCTCGGTGGAAGGGTGCTTGCCTAGGAAGCGCAAGGCCCTGGGTTCGGGCCCCAGGTCCGGAAAAAAAAAAAAAAAAAAAAAAAGAACCAAAAAAGATAGGCTGGCCTTAAACTCAGAGATCTGCCCTTGCCTCCTGAGTGCTGAGACTAAAGATACTCAACACTACACCTGGCTCAAGTAGCGCTTTTAACCACAAAACCCACGGGCCTTCCAGACCCACTTAAAGTGGTATGCTGACTCCTTGAGTGTTGGGAAATTTCAGGAATGACTGACTGGTTGGTGGTTTAGCTCAAGTGTAAAGCTGTCAGAGGACAGGGGTCATGGAAGAAGAGAAAATGATGGTGCATGTATTACAGCATACCTATGGAAGTCAGACGACAACTTTTGGAGTTGATTCCCTCCATCTATCATGCGGGTTCTAAAAACTGAACTCATGTCCTCAGGCTTGGTAGCAAGCACCTTTACCTGATGACCCATCTCACCAACCATAGTTTTTGGTTTTGAGACCAATCTTGCTATGTGGCCCTGGCTGGCATCAAACTCAGTTCTTCTATTTCTGCCTCCTAGAACATGCCAGTTAAAATGAGAGAGAGCTTGTGCACTCGCATGCACACATACGCACATGGGGCTGCACAAATACTGTGGTGCACATGTGGAGGCCGAAGGACAACTTGTGAAAGCAGTCTTTCCTTCCATGAAGTGGGCTGCAGGCACCCAACTCCGGTCATGAGTCTCTGCACCACATAGCTGTCACACTGCCTCAGGACATTTTAGTGTCAAACCAAAAGAAGCACTTATGGACAGTAGACATTATTCCCTTATTGCTGCATAAGTATGTTTTACTTCAAACTATTGTTATATAAAAGTATGGTTTTAGAAATGGGTGTGTTGGCACTCCAGTAACTGTGAGGCTGACGTAGGATTCAGAAAGCTTCAGGCCAGTCTGGGAGATACACAGTAAAAATACTTCCAAAAACAAAAATAAGGGTATGGGGAGATGGTTCAGCAGGGGAGAGCTCTGTCTGGGGAACTGGGTTCAATTCCCAGCACCACATGGCAGCTCACAGGGCTTCTAAGTCCATCTCCAGGATACCTAACTCTTCTGGCCCCCATGGCACTGCCTGAAATGGGGCACACAGACATACATGCAGGAAAACTATCAGTAGGCTTAAAGTAAAATGCTTAAAAAAAAAAATCCACCCAGGCAGTAGTAGTGTAGAATTTTAATCCCAGAACTCTGGAGACAGAGGCAAATAAATCTCTGAGTTCAGGGCTAGCCTGGTCTACTGATTGAGAACAGGTAAGGCTACACAGAAAAATGCTGTCTTGAAAAACCAAAAAACCAAAAACCAAAAATACCTTAGAAACCAACTCTATAACTGAAGTCTTACCTGAAACTTTCTTCAGAGATGTACACTCCATTTTTCTCACGAGCTGCTGCAAGATCTCGCTTCAAACGCTCTATCTCTTCTGTATACTCCTGCGCAAGAAGGATGTTAGAGATAGGGATCACCTTAGTTGGTTTTTATTCTATCATTCAGTGTGGAGAGCATATGCATTAAATAAAACATGTTAGTTCATAATTTTCAAGCATAAAATGTTATAAGCATACTTTTAAAAAAAAAAGGATTTCCCTCCATAACCCAGGCTGTCCTTGGCAATCTTCAGTCTCAACCGTTGAAATGCTGAGATCACATGTGTAGATCTCCACCCCCAGCTATAACTATAGTTTTAAATTAATGTTAATTTGTTTAGAAATAGTCTTTCAATGACCTTAATAAAATAAAATGTTTTCACTATAAACTCCTATCCACCTTTGAATAATCAAGATCTCTACTGCTGTGATCAAAACACCATGACCAAACAAAACTTGGGGAGGGAGTGTTTACTCAATCTTACAGTCCTAACTGAGGAAAGGCAGGGCAGAAACCGGGAGGCAGGACTCAAGCAGAGGACATGGAAGAGTGCTGCTTCCTGGCTGTGTTCCTCCTGGCTTGCTCTACCTGCTTTCTAATTTGCCCCAGGATCATCTGCCAGGGGTGGCACCGCCCATAGTGAGCTCAACCCTCCTGCATCAATCACTAACTGAGAAAACCCCACAAGCTTGCCTCTGAGCCAGTTTGGCTCGGGCATAAAATCAACAGAGAATCCCTGTTCCTAAACCACTATAGCTTGTGTCATGCTGGCAAAAACTAACCAGGACAACCTTTGAGAATTACCACACAACTACAGCTATTACAACTAAGAAGTAAGTATTTGTGGAAGAAGAGATGAATAAATGAATGGGATAGAACAGAGTCCAAAAATAGGCCCACATAAATCTGGAGAATTTAATATACTAAACAGCACAAAAATTAAAAGCTTTCGCTCTGCAAAAAAAAGCCTGTGTGAAGGTAAAAAGCTGGTCAACAAAGTTGGAAACCATGTTTGCAAACCACAAATATTCAGAAACCTTATAAGCAACAAAGAAACTAAAATACGTTAGAACTCCAAAGGCTGGAAAGCTGGCTCTGCAGTGAAGATGCCTCACTGCTCCTGCAGAGAGCCTAGGCTCCATTCGCAGCACCCACACTGTGCTGACTATAACTGACTCTAGTTCCAAGATGTGGACTCCCGCTCTTCTTGCTTCTACTGGAACAGCATACACGTGGTACACACACACACACACACACACACACACACACACACACACACACACACACACACACACAGAGGCAAAACACCGGTAAACATCTCAATAAAAGAAGAAATAATTGGGGCTGGAGAGATGGCTCAGTGGTTAAGAGCACTGACTGCTCTTCCCGAGGTCCTGAGTTCAAATCTCAGCAACCACATGATGGCTCACAACCATCTGTAATGAGATCTGATGTCTTCTTCTGTTGTGTCTGAAGACAGCTACAGTGTACTCATATATAATAAATAAATGTAAACAAAAAACAAACAATCCATTGGAAAATAGTGCTGAAGACATGAACAAACATGTCACCAAAAGGGATATCTGAGCCAGACAGTGGTCGCACACACCTTTAATCCAATCATTCAGGAGGCAGAGGCAAGCTGACCTCTGAGTTTGAGACCAACCTGGTTTACAGGAATGAGTTCTAGGACAAGGAGGGCTACACAGAAAAACTCTTGTCTTGAAAAAGAAAACAAACAACAAAAAAGGACACACGAATAGCAAGTACACAAGTACAGAAAGTTGTTCAATATCATTGGTCATTAGGGAAATGTACAGTAGACCAGGCATAGTGGTTCCTGCCTATAATCCCAGCACAAAAGATGCTGCACAGAAGCACAAGCAAACAGATGCCCGGTCAGCCTGGACTATAAACTACAATTCTGCTCAAGAACAAAACAGAGTGGGAGTGGGGAGACATATCAGTGGCCACTTCATTACAGAAAAGGGAAACTACATGTTAATATTTTTCTAAAAGTGGATCTGTATAGATATTGGTCAAGTTCATTAATGTATTTTAAAAACGACTGAAATAAGTGCTAACAAGAGGTAAATGTCATGGTGTGTAAACTTCCCCTCAATAAAGCAAACAGAAATTATAATTGTAAACACAAATGCTACCCAGGGTGTCAACTGCATTATAAAGTTAGGAATATCAACACATCAGTGGTAGGAAAACACTCTAACATTTCAGACAAAACTTTATGTCATTACCAGTGATCTGTTGTTATTCCTAGCCTGGTGTGGTGGCATCGGCCTTTAATCCCAGCACTCAAGAGGCAGAAATAGGTGGATCTCTGAGTTCCAGGCCAGCCTGGTCTACAAAATAAGTTCCTGAACAGCCAGGGCTACACAGAAGAATGCCATTTAAAAAAAAAAAAAAAAGGGGGGGGGGCTGGGGATTTAGCTCAGTGGTAGAGCGCTTGCCTAGGGAAGCGCAAGGCCCTGGGTTCGGTCCCCAGCTCCGGAAAAAAAAGAACCAAAAAAAAAAAAAAAAAAAAAAGCCAAAAACAAAACAAAATGAACAAAAACGGTGATCTGTTGCTACTCCTATTACAGACATGCCAAACATGGCTACATTACTCCATTAAAAATTCATAATTACTGTCAGGCAGTGGTGGTACATGCATTTAATCCCCAGCACTAGGGAGACAGAGGTAAATGGATCTCTGAGTTTGAGGCCAGCCTGGTTTACAGAACAAGTTCCAGGACAGCCAAGGCTACACAAAGAAACCCTGTCAAAAAGTCAAAACCAACCAAACAAACAAACAAGATCATAATTACCTTAATAAGTGCCTTTTTGGTGAGTTTCTGATTAACTTCAGGCTTATTCATTATGTTCTTTGCTCTGTGAGCATATTCCAATGTACTCAGCGTTTCCTGTTATGAAAAGGAAAGGTTAATAATTACTGAGGGCATGAGCATGAGAATAAAGATACTGTTATTTAAAATGCACCACATAACTTACAATCATAAGTTCTGTGTTTAATGTATGATCTATTTATGAACTATTTCATCCTTGTGAGTGTTGCATGTGTGCATGAGTGTGAAAGCCATTGGGACAAGGTCTTTACCACTGTCCGCCTTACACTTTGAGGTGGTGCCTCTCAATGACAATGGAGCATGTCAATCTAGCTAGACTGGCTGGCCAGTGAGCTCCAAAGATCCAAATGTCTCCTCCTCTCAATGCCTCCAGAACTGCATCACCAAACTTAGATTTGAAGTGAAAACTGGGGATCTGAATTTGAGTCTCCTCATGTTTGTATGACAAGCACTTTACCGACAGAGCCATCTGCTCAAGCCTCCTACACAGTTTTAAATTCAATGAATTCCACCAGCTGTGAATAAACAAAATGTCCTATTATATAACAATTTCCTGAAAGATAAAATCTTCCATCTTGGAAGTAAATTCATTAAGGATGATGCTCTAAAGGGTAGTTTTACATTCCATATTGCAGGGATGCTCAGGTGATTTAAAAAAATATAAGTTTCAGAAGTCCTTGAAACAGATGCACCAGGCCCCTCCCTGCCTAAGTATATTACAAGTAGTAAAGACAGCTGAGAGACACCCTCAGACCAGACAGTCCCTGGATTAGACACAGTGGGCCCCTCCCAGAAAGACACTCTCAGTCCAGCAGAGTTACTGCTGGGCTGCCTGGAAGAGGCAAACACCAGCCCATGCAGCTAGAAAGATGTTTGTCAGCCTGCTGAGCTGTTATGCAAGTTAAGCTGTCATGAGCAAAGGCACACTGAGGGTGGGGAGGCTTTTGGTGATGCAGATGACTCTGAATAATCTGATCATATAAGTAATCTCTCACCCATATTACTGTAAATAACCCCAATAAAACACATTAGTTCACCAAGGTGAGTTCTGGTGATGTCTTTACTCTGGTCTGGCATGTGTTCTCTATCTGAGGTGACTAGACATTGGTTCATGGAGAGTTCAGCAACAGTGTTACACGATACTTATCTTCATATAACTAATTATGTACACATAAAAAAGAATTAAGTGGCTCAGAGGTTAAGAGCAGCTCTTCCAAAAGTCCTGAGTTCAATTCCCAGCACCACATGGTATCTCATAAGGGACCTGATGCTCTCTTCTGACATGTAAGTGTACATGCAGACAGAGCCTTCTTGCATTAAAAAAATACATAAATAAATTTAAAATTATGAACTAGTTTGGCAGCATATGCCATTACAACATTCTGGAAGCTGAGGCAAGGAGATCATGAGTTTTTGGTTGGCCTGAAAAACATAAAAAATCCTATTTCAAAAGAAAACTAGCAAAAAAAAAAAAAAAAAGAAAGAAAGAAAAAGAAAAAAAGAAGAAAGGAAAAAAGAAAAAGACCACTTTGGAAGTCATAACTAGCTTTTTATCATACCAGATTGTTCTATATTATAGTATGGGATAAAGCCAGTAAATGAACTCTAAAATTATGACAGCTAAGAAAGGCTTATAGTTCTTCCCACACTTGCTGCTTTCTCTCAAAGGGCTTACCTCAAGATTGAGAGACGCAGGGGAAATGGTTGCAATTATAGATGTTCTTGTACGTCCCCCAAGAGAATCTTGCAGGATTCTTGTTAGTTTAGATTCTCGATAAGGAATATGAGGTGTTCTTTCCACAAGAGCAGTGATTACTCTCCCCAGAGTCAGCAGGGACTGGTTGATATTTCCAGCTTCCCGGGCCCTCTTGTCAACAGCTCCAGAACGCCCAATATTTTCACTTCCTGCAAGATCAACCTTTAATTTAAAAAGAAAAAATGTCAATCTATTGTATTTGAATTCAAAGATTTGTATTCTTTTATATATTTTATTATATTCAATGTTCTAAATCACTAGCAAAATAAATTTTCCACAACAAATTCCTTCTCCCACTCCAAAGTTAACTGGTGAAGTAACTATGAAAATACCAGGGTTGGGGATTTAGCTCAGTGGTAGAGCGCTTGCCTAGGAAGCGCAAGGCCCTGGGTTCGATCCCCAGCTCCGAAAAAAAAAAAAAACCAAAAAAAAAAAAAGGTTGGGATTTAGCTCAGTGGTAGAGCGCTTGCCTAGGAAGCGCAAGGCCCTGGTTCGGTCCCCAGCTCCGGAAAAAAAAGAACCAAAAAAAAAATAAAAAAAAAAAGAAAATACCATTGAGAATTGCAAGCTTCTCTAGGAAGTAATCATGAATAGCACAGTGGCATCAAGGCAGGATGCTTACCAAATTCAACTTCCCAATTTTAACAAGCTCTTCTCCATCAATTGTCGTTTCTTTCATGTGTATCGTGACAGAAAAAACTGAGTGTGAACGACTAGAAAACAAGATCAAGTTGTCTACTCATTACAACAGAAACATTATTTGTTCCCCATCTAATACTGAAAACAGGAAAGGAAGCTCTGAATGCACCAGGGAGGGTCAAGACATCAATCAGAAAACAGAACTTGGAAAGACAAAATTCTACCTGCTAGCTACGATACTGACCCTATCAAGGAAGCTATCAAAACTGCCCTAGAACTTTTGCAGTTCCTGGGTTCTATCCCCTTCAACACACACAGATACAAAGAATTTTCAGGCAAATATCTGAAAAGAAGAATGTTTCAGAGCAGAGAGCTCCAAACCAGAACATCAACGCGTTTATGAATGTCACTAGCAGTGGCAAACATGGTAATTTTGTATTATATTCTTTGTACTTTTAAAAATTCTTATTTTATAAGTTATTTAAATTACAAAAAAAGGGTACAAGGAGCTGAGTTGTATTTATCTTATGTTTTTCTATTATTATCTACTGATTTAATGTTGAAAGTATTATTATGTGTGGATTGGGTATGAGGTAGGGCACATTCCACGTGGAATTTGGTTCTTTCCTTCTGCCGTTAGATGAGTGGGTTCTAGGGCTCAAACTCAGATGGCCAGGCTTGCAGGACAAGCACCTTAAGAGGCCATATCATCAGCCAGCCCTACCACAGGTTTCTACTTCAAGATTGTGGGATTAACCCAATTAACATAAATATCAAGCTGCCTTGGAAAAGCTGAGCTAATTTTTTTATTCATAAAAAATGATCTTTGTTTTATATATATAAAAAAATAACCAGGCATGGTGATAAACAGGATAGAGAAATTTGTTCCCTTCTCCCTTTTTCATGAATGTGAGGGTTGGTGACCATCTGTGGGCTGACTCCTAAGTAAAATCTTTTTAAAACAAAGATTTGATCTCAATTTCTATAGCTCAGTGATCAAGTACTTGCCTAACATGTAACATGGATTTAATTTCCAGAATAAAAAAAAAGTCAAATTCCACAAAAGAATGAAAATTAACATGTGATTGTCCTTTTATTAAAACCATACGGGGGCCGAGAGGCCGCCTTTGAATGGCAGTGTGGGCTCTACACATTTTATCCTAAAACTTAACCTGCAAGACACAGTTTCGTTCAATTCCTTTGTTTGGTCTGTGCTTTGTTGGTTTTGAGACCTCTTACTCTGTAGCCTTGGGTGGCCTGGACTTCCACCTGCCGTCACCTTCTAAGTGCCACCACTAAAGATGTGTGCCACCACACCTTGCTTTGGTTTGGTTTCTGAGTCAACAGAAAGGTTAGAGATTAACAAGAAAGACTGTGCTTTGACTGTACAGCCCAAGCTGGCCTAGTTACACATACCTGGTTCCTCTCCACATTGATCCACCACACCACCCCCAGCATACGATCACTTGAAGAAGAATGTCTTAGCACATTAATACTTCTGCACTTATTTACCTTATCTTTGTTTTCCTTTCAACAATCTTCCAATATCAACAGCCTCTTTATGAATCTGATGCCAAGTACCAAGGACTCCCTCCCCTTACAGCACAAATCCCTGTGACCCAATTCCCTGACCCATCCTAACGTGATGCCTCCAAAGTCTTAGCAAAAGGAAAACAGTGGAGCAAAAAGCACACACGGTGGCTTCTCACCTGGAGTAAGCATTCATCAAGGTTGCTGCAGTTGTCCTTTTGGCTGCCCCCTTCTCTAAGATTTGGTAGACTTCATCTTTGTTGTGTACTGTGATTTCCTCTAAGCCTTTGATTATCACTCCTCTCTGATCAAATATCAAACAACATCTATTACTTTATAAAGAAAAAGTACACTGACTTTTAAAAGACTCTACAGGGGTTGGGGATTTAGCTCAGTGGTTAGAGCGCTAGCCTAGGAAGCGCAAGGCCCTGGGTTCGGACCCCAGCTCCGAAAAAAAGAACCAAAAAAAAAAAAAAAGACTCTACAGTAAAATTGGAAACTTTCCTTCTCAAACCCTGAGTTACCTTGTTCCGGGGATCATCAAACATCTGCAGCCTTTCAGAAACATCAGAAGACGGACTCAAAAGATCAAAAAGCTCCTCATTATAGATTTCCAATAGGGACACTTTCACTGAAAACTCAGTGCCATTATCAGTAAGTTTCTCAAAAATCTGATGAAGAGTACGTGGAATTATACCAGCCAGAGGATCCTGAAATTATAGTATTAAGAATTAAAATAAACTCAAAATGTCATTTACTAAACTGTTAAAATATGACGAAGACCTCCTTAAGAGTTTATTATGTATGTACAACACTAAGGACTGAGCATAAGGTCTTACACACGCTTGCAAGTGCCTACCACTCCTATACCTCCCATCCCTGTTTTTCTTCCTAGAGACGGGAATCTCCCTTAAATTGCCCAGTTTGGCCCCACATTTGAAATACTTTTGCCTCAGTCTCCAGGGTATTTGGAATGACAGATGCACACCATCATACCTAAGTCTAGTTTATTTAAGGTTTACTATATAGCCTAGCCTGCCTCTAATTTGCAATTCTCTAATTCAGCCACCATACTTGGCTTATAGTAGATTCCAGTATGAACCAGTTTACCCTTCCCATGCAGTTCTTCTGCATTCTACCAATCACAAAAGAACCAGTGGTGGGCCACATCTGGGAACTTAATTTCTCGTTGCGGACTGGAGAGATGACTCAGCATTTAAGAGCACTGTCTGCTCTTCCAGAGGACCTGAGTTCAATTCCCAGCAACCACATGGTGGCTCCCAACCATCTGTAATGGCATCTGATGCCCTCTTCTGGCATGTAGGTGTACATGCAGACAGAGGACTCAATACATAGCAAAGCTGGGTGGGGCAGATGCATGCCAACAATCCTGAACTTAGGGAAAAAAAGGTCAGTTCAAGGTCCGCTCAGCCAGAAAACAAGCTTAAGGTCAGCCTGAGCTACTACGGCCTGTCTGAGAACAAACAACTCTGCCCCTCCCCAAATAAAAAGAATATAACAATTACTTACATAGTACTCACATTGTATTAAGTATTGCAAGTAACCTATGGATGATTTAAGCTATCTGAAAGTATGTATTTAACTTATGTACAAACATGTAACATCTGATAAAAAGACTCTGAGCATCCTCATACATTGGTATGTGTATTTATGTGTGTACTAGAATCAACCACCCCCCATGGATACTGAGAGACAACTACAGTAAGGTAAATTAAAAACTAAAACCTAACTAATCCAATGTCAGAAAAGTCAAGTCATATCAGTCTAAGGTATAGTCAACCACAATCTAAAACATTAAATGGAAAGTACAGAAAAACAGTGTTAAATTTAAATTTTTAAATTTAAAAATTGGGCATCATTCTAAGTAGCATGATGAAATAATAAACCATTATAGATTTCTTATGAACATCAGACCTGTCAATAAAAATGCCTATGTCCAATGAGGTGAGGCAGGAAACAGAAGATGGGACACTAGCAGGAAGAGAGAGCATTCTGGGAAATACTGAGAGAATGAATGGAAAGGCAGGAAGAGATGAGGGAAAGATTCCTGTGAGACTATGAGGAAGATGCTGAAGAGAGTCCATGAAGAAATGGGCCAGGACTGAAGGAGAGATAACTAATTATGTAGAAGACACAGAATAGTGTGAATGGGTTAAATAAGCTATGAGCTAGTCAGGGATGAACCAAAGCTTATGGCCTAGGCATTTAATAATAAATAATTAGTCTCAGAGTTGTCATTCTCTGAGCAGGAGCAGGAGCTAGGAGGAAAACAGATTTAATTTTTTTACACACCATCCTGCCAGGGACATGAATCACTTTGACTGTCTATACTGTCTATGCTTCCTAATTATTAGCCACTTGGTAGCACTGTTGGCTAGAATATCCATTATTCTGAAAGGGCAGCATTAAATATTTGAGTAACTTCATTTCAAGTTATCCCAGTATTATGGAGGTTGAGATACAAGAAATATTACAAGTCCAAGGGCAATATACGGTAAGTTCCAGGCCAGCCTGAGTTTACAGTATAAGACTTTGTCTCAAAAATATCATCAACAACAAGAATAATAATATTTTTAAAAATATTTATTTATTATATATAATTACACTGTAGCTGTCTTCAGATACACCAGAAGGAGGCATCAGATCCCATTACAGATGGTTGTGAGCCACCATGTGGTTGTTGGGAACCGAACTAAGGAACTGGAAGAGAAGTCAGTGCTCTTAACCACTGAGCCATCTCTCCAGTCCAATCATAATAATTTTTAAACTAAAGCACAATAGCAGTGATTCTGGCAATTTGAGGATATCAAAGAGAAAAATGTAAAGTATTTCATTTAAGTGATAAAGTAAAATTATAATAAAAATTTAAAATACGGAGAAACCATATTTGAATAATATACTATAGTACATTGCTATAATTCTTATGTTATATTATTGTTATTGTTGATAAAATTTTATTATACTTAATTTATAAATTAGATGTTATCATAGGTACATATGTAAGAAAAGACATAGCGTACATATTGTTTACTATCTTTGGTACCTGCTACAGGTCTTGAAATATTAATCATTTCCGTACAGATAAAGCAGAGTGGTAGGGGAGAGACTGAAGTCTAAGAAGACCCTCCCTTTTTATTATTTAACTGTACTGTATGTGTTGGTCTTCTCTCTCCCAGTAAGACCATATATTTCTGACACGACAGTAATTTTACTAAACTATTACTTATTGCACTTTAGTACAATAAAGAACTTAGGTTCGTGGTTGACATGGTTCTCTAATTTTCTGCATTCAATAGAGGTCCATAAACGAATTTTTGTTGGCTAAATTTTTGCCACAACTGAGATAAATGAACATTATAAAACAATAAATACCTCCTCCCAGGTATATACTTCATTAGGTGACCTTTCACCTTCCATTGTAAAAGTTTTTCCAGTGCCAGTCTGGCCATATCTGTGAAAGATTTCAAAAAAAGCATTAAAAAGTCAAAAACAAATGCACATATCTAAACCTTCTAAACTTGAAAAGTTGTTTTGCTTACGCGAAGATGGTACAATTATAGCCCATAATAACTTCATCTAGAATTGGACAAACAACACTTCGGTAAACATCAATTTGTTTTGTAGATGCTCCAAACACCTATTTTTAAAAGAAAGAAAAAAGCTCTGAAAACACATGATTCATGTTAATAATTTGCCCACTAGAAATGAGCTCATCCAATTTGAGGGCAAAGCTCAGAAGCACGCCGTTTTCCACGGAACACTTTCCATTGGTGACTAATCAAAGAGAAGAAAGTAAGTACCATGTCAAATGTGTATGTTTTCCTTGAGGTCTTGTCAGTCAGCCCTGCAGTTCGTACACTGACTTCCTTCCGTGCGTGATCACACTCTACTACAGAGTGGGCGTTAGCTTTCCGCTCTGCCAAATTAAATGGTCTGTAAAAGAAACACAGGATTAGAAATGTTCGGTAAAGTTAAATAGTAACACTTCCCCTAAGTACACTAATCAAGAAAAAGTATGCAATATAAAATT
This sequence comes from Rattus rattus, assembly GCF_011064425.1. NCBI lineage: Eukaryota > Metazoa > Chordata > Mammalia > Rodentia > Muridae > Rattus > Rattus rattus. Next base: position 36,399,413 of record NC_046155.1, read on the forward strand.
ATTCATAGGAATTAAATAAAAAGGAAATAAAGCAGACAGTAGAATCATAAAGGTCTCTGTCCCCCAGAAATAAATAGATAGGTAAAACATAATTCTATCAATTCCCTCTTTCTCCCTCTGCCGTCTTCTCTTTTTTGATGCAGGTCTCATGTAACCCAGGCAGGCTTCAAACTCTCTATGTAGCAGTGGCTAGCCTTGCACTCCTGATCTCCCCCCACCCACCCACCCCCTACCCCACCCCCACCCCCGGAGCTGGGGACCGAACCCAGGGCCTTGTGCTTGCTAGGCAAGCACTCTACCACTGAGCTAAATCCTAACTGCCCTCCTGATCTTCTTGCATCTACCCATCAAGCACTAATTTTATGAGGCAGTAGAGAGCAAACCCAGGGCTTCATGTAGGGCAGGCAAGCACACTTCACAATGAGCCACATCTTCAGCTCCCATTTTAACTGTTTTCGAAGAGAGGTCAACATAATTTAAGATGTAAGAACGTCTCTTTTTTTCAGAATTCCATTCCTACTTGATTTATCTATTTTGAGAAAGGGTCTCTTTGTAGCCCAGGCTGTCCAGCAACTCACAGGGCTGACTTCAAACTCACAAAGATCCTTCTGCTTCTGCCTCTGCCTCTCTCTGCCTCCCTCTGCCTCCCTCTGCCTCCCTCTGCCTCCCTGGGTTCTGTGAGAGATCCTGGGCCACCTAACAAGAGAGCCAAGGTCAACTCCAGGTCTATGCATGCATTCACACCAGACCCATTTTTAAAGGGAGAGAAGGATCGAGTGGGAGAGTGAGATGGCTCACTCCATGTCTGCCATCAAGCCTAAAACCTTGAGTTCAAGCCCCAGAACCCATATGGTGAAAAGAAGGAATCTACTCCCACAAGTTGTGCTCTGGCCTGAGCATACTCCCTCCCAACCAACCAACCACCCACCCAATCAACCAATAAATGTTTTTAAAATTGAGGGAAAGAGAGAAACAGGTTATTTCTTGAGCTAAGGATGAAGCTCATGTATGGCTGGCATGCACTTGTCTCAGAACAAAACTCAGGAACTCGTACTCACGGCACTCTTCTTCCCCACAAACCTCAAATAAGGCCCCTATTAATTCCTATCAAGAAATACAACCCACAGAGTAGAATTCATAAAATACTCACATACTTAATACATATTTGAGCCAAAGGTGAGTTATTTATCCCACTGAGTATGCACATTATGTAAGGAAGGTCTAAATAGAAAATCTTTCTCTCATTGCTAGACAACCAGGGTGTTATTTATTTAAGATGCATATCTCAACTTCTCTTTCCATACCCCATTCACTAGCACATTACTGAGTGGTCAGAAGAGCAAATTTGTGATCTTGGGAAATTTAATTTCTGGGTACTAGTAATGCTATCATTTTGCCACAATACTGAAGCCAAGAGCAATGCATATTACATGGAGGAATATACAACATTATTAAGAGTCCACTAAAATATGTTGTTAAAACCAACATATATTGAGGCAAGCTAAAGTATCAAGTATAGTGGATTTACTTTCCAGTGACTAAAGCTTTGTTCTACTATTTCTAGTATCTGTTACTTTCTAGCATGAACATGAGATTAAGCTCCTGAATGATCGACATTCAAATTGTTAGGACAGAGTAATAAATCTATACAGATCACATATAGCTAAAAATTATGAAAACACAGACTAAACATGGTAGTACATGCCATTAATCCTAGCACTCAGGAGGCAGAGGCAGGAGTATTCTGCGAATTACAAGCCAGCATGTCTACATAGCAAGGTATAGGCCAGCCCGGAAGGAAAATAGAAGCTGTCAAGAGGTATTTTAGAGACTGTCAGTGTACTGGAAAGAGTACCTCTAAGCTACTGTTTTCCTAACCCAATTTCTCTAACTAGAAATTGCAAGGTTCTTGCTGATTCCTAACTCCACCAGTTTGGGCCTCAATACAGATGTATAAAATTTCAAACCAAAATGGTAAGAGAGGGAGACCAAAGATTTCTAAATTTTTTTTAAAAAATCCTGTATCATTCCATAAATATTCATCATGTACTTATTATATGATAGCAGAGATAAACTAGTGAACAAAACAAAATTCAAAAAACAAATTGTGAGCTAGAAAGACAGCAGTGAAGAGCCCACACTGTACCCAATTCCCTGCAGCTCCAGTTCCTGGGGATCCGAGTGTCTTCTGAACTCCAGAGACACCAAACTCCTACACACTTATTTACACACACAATGAAAAATGAAAATCTTTTTAAAAGGGTTGCTGCAGCTGTAGCTCAATTGATAAGAAAGCTTGCCTGCCTAATATGCACACAGGCAGGCATGGACTCCATCCTCAGCACCTCGTAAACACAGGGGTGCGCACTGGTAACCCCAGAACTCAGAAGAGGAGGCAGAAAAATAAGTTACTCGAGTAAGAATAAGGCTACCTGGGTTCATCAGATCCTGTCTCAAAGGAAAAATAAACAGAACATCACTAAATCCTTCTCAGGGAACTTCTAACATTCTTGAAGAGAAATTATCAAATAAATATATTAGCTACTAATAAATTAGAAATAAAAGAGCAAAATAAAAGGGCATAGGAATTAATAAGACAGATAAGTATACTACTTTGGTGTGATTATGAAATGCTTCTTGATGAAGTGATATTTAAGCAGAATGTAAAATGTGAAGGAGTCAGATGTAGATATTTTGGCAGAAAAGTTTTCCAGGGAGACAACAAAAACTGGCAGGACCCTGACTTGCTTAGTAGATTCAGTCTTAAAAGCATAGAAAATATGTATGTAGCAATATTTTTTTATAAATACCGGAGGCCCTTTCCTGCTACCCGCCCCCATGTTTTATGTTCCCAAATTAAAGACACACACACACACACACACACACACACACACACACACACACACACACACACACAGCCTTTATATTTTGATATGCCATAAACAGCTCAACAGTTGGGCCACTTCTAACATCCACTTCCTAACCTCCTTCCAATAACCCTGAGCTAGTACTGACTAAATTCGATATTCGACCTTGGCTGCTCTGGACCCACAGGCCTGCCCAGCTGGGCCGCACTCTCGTGGCTCCTTCACAAGCTTTGCCTCCCTGTCCATTCTCTTCTCAGGCCCTCCTCTCCCTTCTCTCAGTCCCAAGCCCTGGAATCCTAAAAGTCCTGGGTCTGTCTGCCCTATCCAGCCATTGGCTGATGGCATCTTTATTTTACCAACTGGGGGCAGGGTCTGAGGACCCAAATTAATATCATAATACAAGCAGCATTAGGTCAAACCCACTACATGTAATTTAAAAAAAAAAAAAGTAGGAGCAGTCGGGATAGGTCAGAGGCCAATAGAGCTTAATGTTCTTCCCAAGGACTCAAGTTCATTTGCCAACACCCATGTCTAGTGGTTCACAACTGTCGGGGTTGGTCTCCTATACTGTATATTCAGATGCTGATTTCTTTTGGTGCCTGGACATCTGGTTACAGTACAATAGTGTGGTCAATTACCTTCGGTTTCAACGTTACGTAAAAATTGTTTTCCATCATCTCTGATTTGTTAATAAAGAGCTGATCAGCCTATGGTGGAGCAGGATAGGGCAGTAGAAACGGGGCATGGGATCCCAGGGAGGGAGGGAGGGAGGGAAGGGAAGAAGAGGAGGAAGAAGAAAGGAGGGAGGGGAGGAGGAGGAAGAGGAGGAGGAGAGTATAAAGAGACTATGTGGGAACACCAAGAGGATTTGCCATGAGGACACATGGAGCAGAGCAAGCCAGAGCAAGCCTCAGATAGCAAGTAATGAGGCATTTATCTGGGTATTAACAGCCTAGTCTGGTTGAATAGCTCAGAACCTGCCAGTACAGTTCCAACAGCTTATTAATAAAAAAAATACCAAGTCTCTGTGTCTTGTATTTGAGAGCTAAACAGGATAAAGTGGTGTAAAAAACCCTGGAGACAGGGGCTGGAGAGATGGCTCAGTGGTTAAGAGCACCAACTGCTCTTCCCGAGGTCCTGAGTTCAAATCTCAGCAGCCACATGGTGGCTCACAACCATCTGTAATGAGATCTGATGCCCTCGGGATTGGGGATTTAGCTCAGTGGTAGAGCGCTTGCCTAGGAAGCGCAAGGCCCTGGGTTCGGTCCCCAGCTCCAAAAAAGAAAAAAAGAGATCTGATGCCCTCTTCTGGTGTGTCTGAAGACTGCTACAGTGTACTCCTAATATATAATAAATAAATAAAATATTTAAAAAAACAAAAAACAAAAAACCCCTGGAGATAACTGGAAGCAAAAGGAGGTGTGGCAATCCCCACATGACCACCAAAATACTACTCCGCAAAGAGGCACATACATGATATACATTCATATAGACACATTACACATAAGTGAAAATTAATCCTTGCATTAAAAACTTTAAATATAGGATGGAGAGATGGCTCAGTGGTTAAGAGCTGACTGTTTTTCCAGAGGTACTGAGTTCAAATCCCAGCAACCACATGATGGTTCACAACTATCTGTAATGGGATCTGATACCTGTTATGGTATGTTTGAATACAGCCAAAGTATACTTATATGTAATAAATAAATAAATAAATAAATCTTTAAAAAAACTTTAAATAATAAATTCAACAAAGTATTGAGATACAGTCAGGGCAGGTGAGCAGGGTAAGGTGGTAAAAGCATTCTCTGGGTCAAATCTGAGGACAAGAACAGATTTCCTAAATTTGTCTCCCGGTCTACACACACACACACACACACACACACACACACACACACACACCACACCCTGTGGCACATGAATGCTGGCACTTACATACACATCATACACATATATAATAAGATTTAAAATTAACATGTAAAAATCAGAAACATATCCTATGGAGAAACAATCTAGAAAGTTACAAAAGTAATTCAATTTAAAATAACATCAAGAATTAAACTAATACATTAATTTAGTCAGACAGTATAAAAGATTTAAAACATGAAAATTACAAAACATTACTGAAGCCAGTTATGGTAAAATCCCATCACTTGTGAAGCTAAGGCAGGAAAATCAACATGCTAGAGAGTAGCCTGGGTCTGTCAAAAGTACCAAAAAAAAAAAAAAAAAACAACAACAACAAAAAACCCCTTCAGGACTCACACTTTTTTTTAAATTTTTTTAAAGATTTATTTTATGTATGTGGATACACTGTCACTGTCTTCAGACACATCAGAAGAGGGCATCTGATGGTTGTGAGCCACCATATAATTGCTGGGATTTGAACTCAGGACCTCTGGAAGAGCAGTCAGTGTTTTTAACCACTGAGCCATCTCTCCAACCCAGGACTCACACTTCTTGATTTTAAAATTTTAAAAGCATAAGCAGTCAAAACTGTACAGGACCGGCACAGACAGACATGACATAGACTAGTGGAACTGAGTGCTCATAAATAAACCCTCTCCTATACAGGCAAGTGATTTTAGACGAATGATTTTAGTCTTTGTTTTGTAACATGAAAAATTGGGTATGAATGCTCACCTAGCATACACAGAGTGAACCAAAAACTTGCACCTAAGATCTAACACCATAAAACTTAGAGAAACAAAGAAAACACACCTGGCAACGTTGGCTTTAGCAATGATTCCTTGGATAAGACGCCAAAGGCATAGGCAACAGCATCAGAAACAGGCATGGTGGCTCACACATGTAGCATCATAACTGAGTAAGCGGCCACAGGAGCACTGACTGCATCGACTTCAAGTCTGGGTGCAGATGAATTAGGGACTAGACAGAAAGCCTGAGACCCTGCCACCAAATGCACAAGACAAAGAGGATCTAACATACCACAGCCTAAGAAAGCCTCATATGCAGCTTATTAAACTTAATGAGACTGGCACAGGGAACACTCCTTGATAAAGACTAACCAGACAAGAAAAAGAAAACTATGACAAAACTATTAACAGACACATGTAGACGTTTTTCGCTGGTAAAAAAAAAAAAAAATCTCTTAAGGCAAGCCTTGAAATGTAGGACAGTATGGTCAGAGATGTTTTATTTCTTAATTTGAGTGATAAACAAAAGCACATGTTACAATGATGCCTCTGCCTCCCTAGTGCTGGGATTAGAGACCTGTATGTACCACCACAACCCCACCGTTAGTGTCCCCCCACCCCCCAACCCGGACCTGGGGACCGAACCCAGGGCCTTGCGCGCAAGCGCTCTACCACTGAGCTAAATCCCCAACCCACCATTAGTGTTCTTTATAACTTCTTATGAGTCAAATATTTTGTAAGTAACAAAAGAAATAATAGCACACGGAAAAGATAATATTGTATAATAATAATTATTATTGTTACAAAATAATTGTTTTTAAAAAAGTGCACTTGTTGTGTAAGAGCTAGCTTAGTAAGAACACTTCTTGCTCCTCTAGAGGGCTGGGAGTTGTTTGTAGTCCCCACACCTGGTGCTGGCTCACAACCACCTGTAACTCTAGCTTCTGGAGGTGATGCTTTCTTCCTGTTCACCATAGGCACTCACATAGCTATGCAAATGCCGACACACATACACATTATTAAAAATAAATATTTTTGAGACAGAGTTTCTCTTTATAGCCCTGACTGTCTTGGAACTTGATCTGTAAAGCAGGCTGGCCTCGAACTCAGCAATCCACCTGCCTCTGCCTCCTCAATGCTGGGATTAGAGGTGTGTCCCACCACGGCCTGGCTAAATTCTTTTTTGCTAAATTCTTAAGTGCGTTTAATTTCCTGTTGATTAAAAAGAAAGTTCCAAATTAAGTCGCTAAATTACAGCTCCACAGTGCAGCAATTAAGTATCTTTGATTAGACTGGAGGTTGCTGCCACACCCCTCTCTCTGACACCTAGTTTAAAAACTTGGGTCTGGTAACTCAAACTCCAATTGCTTATAACTCCAGAACTCAGAACTAAGGCAGGGAACTAGTCTGAGTTTGAGACCAGTCTCAGCAAAACAAACAAACAAACAAACAACCACCAAAATGACATCCACAGCGGCATACACTTGTCACCCACCAATCTCAACTAAACGACCCAGACAGAGGCTGAGACAGCAAAGTACGCTAACATATAGTTCCAGACCAGCCTCGGTAATACTACAAAATCAAAAAATTAAAAAATTTGGGTAAGTTATTTGTCAGTCAGGGAGTGCTGAACCCCCACATCCTTCCTCTACTCACAATTCTGGCTTTTGGTTTGTGAACAAACGCAGATTAAAAAAAAGAAATATGCTGCACCACAGATATGTACCTTCGTTAGCTTGTGAGCTTCATACACCCACTTTACAACTTAGCTTAACTTAAACTCAGTGATTTCTACTTGGTTAATAGAGATGAATAGGCCGTTGCCATCTAGAATAAAGAACCATTACTCTTTTTGAGGTGGAAATAGCCCCAAGGCAAGCGCCAAACTACATACAAAGTAGATATGAAGCTTTATTCCCGAACTGACAACTCGCACGGTGTAGCAAAGGGCAATGACAGGTAAATTTTCGGCGACGTTGGCTTTTAGATGGGAACGCACTTTTCAGCGAAGAGCAACCATCAAATTCTTTGTGCCGCTTAACTCTATAACCAACACCAACATCCTTTCCGCTCCGAAACAAACCCTAATTTAGACCTGAACGTGGTAGCTTTTTTACCGAACAAAACACGGAGGAGCCCAGAAACGGATGATTTAGATTCCTTCAGAAAAGGTAAACAAATCGCTCTCCCGAACGGCACAGGAAGGAGCCCAACTGCGAAGCCTCCGCCTCAGAACTCGTACCAGCCTCTCCTTACCTGCATCTCACCACCACCTGAATGTTCTTGCCCTTTTCCTCTTTCTTCTTCGAAGAAGAACTCGGCTGGGACGCCATGACGGTCGAGCCAAAACCTGCCGGCCTGGCGGTGACTCCGACACAGTAAGACCCGGTAGCCGCCTCTTCTCGCCCGGTGCTGACGAGGCAAGAAGGACCAAGACTTGCAGCTCCGCGTCCCCGAGGTCCACGCAGACCTTTTGGCCGTGGCCACCGCCCCGCAAGAGCCGGAGAGGACAAACCTCCTCTGCTCAGAAACTAGCAACGATTCGGCGCCTCAATTTAAAAAAGGAAGACGACTTGCGGGGCCAATGGCAGAGCGGCGCGCAAGGCATCATGGGACCCCGTGTCGTCAACGTAGGTCACGGCGGGGCGTGGCCCGGGGGAAAGGCTGGTGGTGCAGGCTGGTGCAAGTTGTCCGTTGTACTCTGTGCTGCGGCTGGCAGGCTTCTGGGGCCTGAGACGGCTACGTCTCCATACTCGCTCGGCCCTGCCCGCTATCAGCCCTCAGAGGCCTCTCGCTTTCCGTAGAGGTGACGAACTCGAGGGCTGCTAAAGGTGTAGATGGGGGCCAGGGAAAAAGTAAGGCTGATTCCTCTGGGTTCCCGGAGCTGCTTTTCTATTTCACGGGATCTTAAAGCGGTTTAGCCTCTGATGTCACTAGCGGGTGCCGGGAAGGAGCTTACGACCTCGCCAAATACCTGCCTTCTACAGTCCAGATCCCTGGGCCTCTGGGTTAAGCATAGCCAGCTGTAAATACCCGCGGAGGCCGGGAGTAGTGGCAGAGGCTAGTGAATCTCTCAGAGTTCAAGGCCAGCCTGATCTACATAAAAAGAGAATCCGGGGCAGCCGGGTATTGTCCCACAGAGAAACCCTATCTCCAAAAACAAAACAAACAACAACAAAAGAAAAACTAGCTCCTGAGACTTCACCGCCATCTCAAAATGTCCCACAAAAGGGAACATACCAGACTTCTTTATACCCTTACCTCCACCCAAATCTTTCTCACTTCAACACTGGTTTTTAACCAGAACCTTCCTCTACAACCACCTTACTCCAAGGCTTTGCTTCTCGTCCCTGAACGATTTCCCTTGATTTCCCACTTCTACCCTTCTCCTCCTCCCTGCTACTGCATTCACTCAACCAATACCCTTTGAAAAGCAAACCACAAACATTTGGGGACAGAGGCAAAAGGATCAGGAGTTCAAGATCATTCTTATACATTTCCAGTTCGAGGCCCCAGTGGACTACAAGAGGTTTAGTATCAAACTATACTATGTCCATCATTTTCTTTTGTATTCGTTTGTTTGTTTCTTTAAACAGGATATCTTTCTGAACACAAGGCTAGCCCTGTGAGAATCCTCAGTCATCTTCCAGCCTTCTGAGTACTAATATTAAAAGAACGAGCTACCACTCCTGGCTGGTTTTGTTGCTTTTTTTTTTTTGAGAGGTTTGGCTTAAAATTATTTTTTATTTGTGTGTGTGTGTGTCTGTCTGTCTGTCTGCCCTCCAAGTGTGTGGTGGTGCCCTTGGACACCAGAAGATGATATTGAATCCCCTGGAGCTGGAGTTCAAGGCAGTTGTGAACCACCTGCAGTGGATGCTAGGAACTGAACTCAGGTCCTCTAGAAGAACAAGAAGTGCTCTTGAGGTCCACATCATTTAAAAAAAAAAAAAAAAAAGTGCTCTTAACTGCTCTTACCCATCTCTCCAACCCATGGTCTTCAATCTTACTGGGATTGGATGCAAAAGGTCTTACCATCCCTGTGTTTTCCGATGGGCTTAGGTGGCCCCTGTGAAAGGGTCGTTCAACAGAGATCCACGAAGGCTGAGGACCACTATATGAAGATGTTATTTCCACTGTTCTCTATCTCCCCTTGTACTTGGTGTACCAGCTGCCGTGATGGAACTCTAGTCCTTTGACATTTTGGATATTTTTCTCATTCTCATCTTTCTTCCAGTTTCTGGTTTTAAAAGACCGGTTTTTAGCTGGGTTGGTTGGACAAGCTTGTAATCTCAGTCTTAGAATCTGGGTTAGCCTTGGATGTCTAGCAAGTTCAAGCCAGGCTAGGCTATAAGAAACCGTGGGAAAAACAAAACTTGACCACCCCTCTCTAAAGGAACTTGCTATTTGCTTCTTAACACTACAGTTTATAATTGTGTTTTTTGTCTACCTGGATGTAAATTTCATCTGGGTCCTGCTTCATATTGTTTTGGGTTTTTTTTTGGTTTTTTTTTTTTTTTTGAGACAGGGTTTTATGTAGCTCAGGATAGCCTCGAGCTCACTGGCTAGCTGAGGATGACTTTGATCACCCTGCATCCACCTCCCCAGTGCTGAGATTACAGCGTTTACCACCATACCCATTTATACTGGACTGGGTATCAAACCCATGACTTCTTTATGCTAGACCAGCACTCTACCATCTATACCCCTAGCTGGTTTCCCAGTTATCTTGAACAGACATTTACATATATTTATAGGGGAAGTAAATATATCCTTGGTGCCTGAAGGAAACCATTTAACATCTCATAGTTTGGGTTTCCTTGTAGTAAAATGGAGATAATGAAAATTATGTTATCTGATTTAGCAGGTCTGCTGCTTGCTAGATGCACACACACACACACACACACACACACACACACACACACACACACACACACACACAGTCCTGCAAACAGGAGTTGATGCAAAGAAATTCATTTATTTACAGCCTGAGCCAGAACTGAAAAGAGTAAAAGTTCTCGCCTCTCTGATTGGAAAGTGAAGCCCAGAAGCATCTTTATATAGGTCGAGCTGTAAGATAAATTATCAAAACTGTGGGATGATACCTTTTCCTAGGGGACAGCTCTGGACAGCAGAACTTCAGCCTGTCCCTGTACCAGCATCAATCTCCTGGGAAAGCATTAGGAAGCACTGAGGAGCCAACCTAAGGCTTTATGTATGCCAGGCAGGGGTTGTTTGTTTGTTTGTTTGTTTGTTTTTCTTTTTTTCGGAGCTGGGGACCGAACCCAGGGCCTTGTGCTTGCTAGGCAAGCGCTCTACCGCTGAGCTAAATCCCCAACCCCAAGTCCCAGCTTTTAAACGTGTGTGTGTGTGTGTGTGTGTGTGTGTGTGTGTGTGTGTGAAATTTAAATTTTTTTCAGGTTTCCTGTCTTATTGTTAGAATTATTAGAGGATTAAGTGCCTAGCAGATAATGTTTAAAAAAAGAAAGAAAAGGAAAAAAAGTCACCACAAATATCAAAACAGTATCTCTGTAAAATCTTTTTGATTGTCGCAAGGAATTCAAGAAAATAATTAAAAATGTAAAATACAGGCTCAGTAGCACAGCATTGGGTCGGTATGCTTGAGACCCTGCTTTTGATCCCTGGCACTGAAAAAAGAAAAAAATGTTCTAAAGGCTGAGTATTTTGGTACCCACCTATGATTCTGGTACTTTTGAGGTAAAGGCAGTAGAATGGCTGGTTTTGGACTAGCCTGGAACAAAACCCTGTTATAAAACAAGCAGAAAAACAATAAAAGTGCAAGAAGTTGAAATGTCTTGGTATGGAGCACCAACCAGTCAAACCCACGGAGATGTTCATGCTTCACCCCACCCCGCTTAGGGCTGAGACCACAGATGAGCACAGCATGCCCACCAAGAGCCCCCAATAATGGATATGGTTACCAGTTGTGAGGGCTCACTACACTACAGGCTTTGTGCATGTCACCTAACTCTTCAGGATAACTGGAATAGGAGCTACTGTTTCACAGTTGTTAACCCACAAGCCAAGTAAGCACAGTGTCTGTAGCCTACAGTTATTAACCATCAGGGGAAATGCTCAGTTACTTCTGACCTCGAATTCCAGGCTGCTAACTACTGTTTGTCCCATCTAATTTATGTGTTTGCTCAGTGCGAATTTATTGACTTTCAAAATATCTCTGTTTACTTCTTACCGTAGACCAAGCCATGCAAACGGGCTGTATTATTGTCTGGACTGAAACATAAATGCTAATGGAGATTATAGAGAGAATCTCTTATAAACAGCACAGTCAATAAAAAAAAACTTATGGCCAGTGAGCTGAAGCAGGAAATAGGAGGTTTCTGTGTTTGGGTCACTTCTTTGAATGACCCACTTTTCCTATCCTTCTATTTTTCTGCAATTTCATAAATTCATTTTCTTTACAAAGAAATGAAATGTCATCCATCTTATCAGACAAAGTCTTGGTAGACATGGGACATGCCATTTCAGCTAGACTGGCTGGCCATTATACTCCAGGGAGTCTCTAGTTTCTGTAGCCCCAGTGCTTTCCTGGGGTGTCACAACACAGGTGGCTTTTACTGGGTGCTGGTGTTAACTCAGGTCCTTGTTCTTAAGCAGCAAGCACTTTACCCAGTAAGCCATTTCTCCAGCCCCAAATTGTTGTTTTCTTATAAAATGTAGTCAAGTCAAAACAACTTGAATAGTTCTAGAATGTTTATAATAGCAATTTTTCCTTCCTCTATGCCTCCAAACCCCTCCCAGAAGCAATCACTTTCAAGTATTTGAAAAAAAAAATTGTTTGTTTCTTTTTATCTTTTGTGAGACAGGGTTTCTCTGTGTAGCCCTGGCTGTCCTTGAACTCACTCTGTAGACCAAAATTAGAGATCCACCTGCCTCTGCCTCCCAACCATTAAAGCTATGTACCACCAATGCCTGGCTGAAAAAAAATTTTTAATATTGGTCTATTCCCAGCTTTGTAAGGAATTCCTGCACACTATTACGTTTTGTTCATCAGTTTTAAATGTTATTTATCGACTTATAGACGTGAAGATTTGGTTCCAGCAGTTACCTTCCTTCACACTCTCTGTCCATCATACTCAATATTAGTACTTTTTTTAAGTCGCTATTTTGCCTATTCGAAGCTAAGCTTCATTTAGTGGCTGAATTCGAGATTTTATAGTCATGAGTTTATATGCAAATCTACCTTCATCTATTGGACCAAACACCCAGAATCCTTTCAGCCTGGCAACTCACTTCCTTCAGTTCTCAGAAATGCTTTTGAATAATTCATTAAACGCTCCACTCATTTGCTGAGTTCTTGCTTCTGTGTCTCTCACTCATTGGATTTCCACTTCCCAGCACACACCACTATTATATCCTGATATAATTTTTCAAGTTGTCTGTATGTACATTTAAAGTCAGTAACATTACAATGGAGTGGTTTTGCATCTTGGATTAACATAAATTAAGCCTTCCTGCCCCTAAGCCTCAGCTCTAAGATCTTCTCAGACTCTTGGGCAATGTCTACACTCTCCTTCAGTGAACAGCTGAGGGTGCCATCCTTAATTTTAAGTGTGTATTTTGTAGCTGCTAGGACCATGTTAGGTTCTCTTACGTCTATGGAGATGAGTGCAGAAGAGAACATCAGTATGTACGTCTGCATGCCCTTGTACACTACAAGGAAAGCAGTTTATCACAACCTTGTTTTAAAACATAGTTTTAAAATGCTTACATAGTGCAGGGATGCAGCTCCGTTGATCAAGTGCTTATCTAGTTTACACAGAGCTCTGGGTAACATCACCACATAAAACCAGGAATGGTGGTGTATACCCATAATCCCACTAAGGAGGTAGAAGCAGGATGATTAGAAGTTCAAGTTATTCTTGACAACAGAGTGAGTTCAAGATTCCAAGGTACATGAGATCCTGTCTTTAAAAAGAATTAAGGGCTGGAGAGATGGCTCAGGAGTTAAGAGCACTGACTGCTCTTCCAGAGGTCCTGAGTTCAATTCCCAGTAGCCACACGGTGGCTCACAACCATCTGTAATGGAAACTGATGCCCTCTTCTGGTGTGACTGAAGACAGCTCAGTGTATTCATATACATAATAAATAAATCCTTTAAAATGTATTTCTTTTATGCATATGAACACACTGTCCATGTCTTCAGACACACCAGAAAAGGGCATCAGATTCTGTGAGCCCCCATGTGGTTGCTGGGAATTGAACTCCTGAGCCTTCTAGAAGAGCAGTCAGTGCTCTTAACCGCTGAGCCACCTCTCCAGCCCATACGTTGAATTTTTAATCTTTACTCTTTTTGTTTGTTTTTAGGGTCATGTAGTTCAGGCTGGTCTAGAACTTGCTACCTAGCCGAGGATTGCCTTGAATGACTAAGCCTCCTGCTTCCTCCCTTCATATTTGTTCATTTTTGTTACTGTGCAGGATTCCATGCCTATGACAGAGTTTAGGTTTCATGTATTTTACTGTTACTGAGCATTTAGATGGTTTCCAGGTAGGGACTATAACTAATCTCACTGTTATTATGAACATTATAATACATGTATTTTTATGCTCGTTTGCTCTCTTTTCTGTTGGACTATTTATAGCTAAAATTGAAATTATGGGCTAGCTTATGGATAACTAGATTAAAGCATAGTTTTAGTGGGTACTGCTCAACATTTCATGGCTGTTTGTCTTCACACTGACCTCATATTGTCTTAACTATTATAGCGTGACAATACTTACTGTTAGTAATGCTTGGTATAAATGCTATTGTAGTGTAACAATGCTTACTGTTAGTAATGCTTGGTATAGATGCTATTGTAGTGTGACAATACTTACTGTTAGTAATGCTTGGTATAGATGCTATTGTAGTGTGACAATACTTACTGTTAGTAATGCTTGGTATAGATGCTATTGTAGTGTGACAATACTTACTGTTAGTAATGCTTGGTATAGATGCTATTGTAGTGTAACAATACTTACTGTTAGTAATGCTTGGTATAAATGCTATTATAGCTTGACAATGTTTACTGTTAGTAATGCTTGGTATAAATGCTATTGTAGTGTAACAATGCTTACTGTTAGTAATGCTTGGTATAAATGCTATTATAGTGTGACAATGCTTACTGTTAGTAATGCTTGGTATAAATGCTATTGTAGTGTAACAATACTTACTGTTAGTAATGCTTGGTATAAATGTTTCATTTTCAAGAAGCTCTGCACAATGGCTCATATCAGTAGCACTCCTAGCACTCGGGAAGCTGAAAGCAGGAGAATCATTCATTGAGTCTGAGGTCAACCTGGGCTTCATAGTATCTTCTAGTCATCCAGAAAATGCACACAGACACACACACAGACACACACACACACACACAGAGAGAGAGAGAGAGAGAGAGAGAGAGAGAGAGAGAGAGAGGGACCCTTTGTGTCACCTCTACCATCCCACTCCATACCCTGACTTTGAATGCCCTCCTCTAGGTTCTGCCTGATAAGTGTGGTCCTCACCCTTCAAATACAACTCCTGTGTCAAAAGCTCAGGTGAGACTGTGGAAGACAGGGTGGAAAGATTGTAAGAGCCAAAAGGCCAGAGGCTTTACTGTGAGATTTTTATTTCCTGGGGACATCAGAAGCTATACCTGTAAAGTCTTACCAACACAACAGCCCAAACGTAAGCTAAACAAGGAAGACACCAACAAACATGTCAAACTGCATGGAGAAAAGCCTACGAGGTCTCAACCCTACAAAGAGAATTACAGACAACTGAGTAAAACTGGGAGCAGGAGAGATGGTCTCCCCAGGGAAGAGAACCCCAATTGGTTGTCCAGTGCTAAATGGTCAGCCCTGGAAGCATACATTCAAGTATCACTGTATGGACTCAACAGGTTATATTTAGGAACATATGTATATGCAAATACATACATGTACTCAATAACGGTTGATGAAAAGGAGGCCATGAATTGGAAGGAGAGGTGGGAGGAGACTCTGGGAGGAAGGGGAAGAGTGAAAAGTAACTGAAATACAATCTCGAAAATCAAACAAAGAAGCAAAACCCAGATTCCTTTACAACAGTGGCTTCAAAAGCTGGACACATCATTCTAAAGTACACAGTGAATTCAAAACCAGCCTAGGGTACATGAGGTCATAGCTCAAAAAAAAAATATATATATAAAATATATATATACATATATATATATTTGGGGTGGGGGTGCATAGTGTAATCCTAGCATTCAAGAGGCTAAGACAAGAAAATCACAAACCTAAGACCACATAGTGCAATCACTTTTTTTTTTTTTTTTAATAGGAAGGCAAAGGCAAGCATATCTCTGTGAATTCAAGGCCAGACTGGTCTACATAGCAAGTTCTAGGTCAGCCACTGTCTCCAAGGAAACAAAACAGAAAATGTTAGCATGGGTGTTTTTATTGCCTTACGTTTTCACGTAATTGTTTATAAGACATTTGTCGTGACTTACTGATTCCGAGCCCTCTTTTAACCCACGGGCTCCTCCGTCTCTTCTTCAAATGGTGATTTGTCAAAGAGGTCAGGTCTCAGCCAAGCTTGGTGGCCTGTGTTTGATATGACTTTGGAATAATCAGTTGTACTCTAAGTCCAATGATAAATGCTCTTGTAAGAGATTGAAGAGGAGAAGACACAGAGGAGACAGCGATGTGCAGTCAGATGGGCCTGGACTGGTATCATCGAGCATACTGGCTACCGCAGGGACTGCAAAAGACAAGGGTTCTCCCCAGACACTGCAGGAAGTGCGACCCTGCATCTGCAGACACCTTCATTTCTTCTTCTTCTTTTTGTTTTCTCTGTGTGGCTCTGGCTGTCTTGGAACTCACTACATGGACCAACTGGCTATCTTTGGCTGGATTAAAGGCATGTGCCACCACCATCCAGCACTTTTGAACTTCTGATCTCTAAGAAAGAATAAATTTCTGTCATTTAAAGCCACCAATTTTGTGGTGTTTATTTGTTGTGGCAACCAGAGGCAACTAACCTAGGAAGTTATTAAAACGCTTTATGATGAAATTGTATCTTTTAATATACATGTATATATTATACCACATAACAATCAAGCACATGAATATGTATTAAATATATTTGCTTATATTTTTAGTATATTCATATGTTAAATATGTTTGCTGAATATACATAGTAAAAGAGCCATGATATATATATAAAATATATGCATATATATGACATATATAGAAGACTCTATAGGGCTGGAGATGTAGTTCTGTAGGCAGAGCTTGCCTCCATGTGCAGACTCTGGTTTTGATCCCCAGCACTGCAGAAACCAGGCATGGCCACATACATGTGTGATCCCAGCACTCAGAGGTGGAGGCAGCCGGAAAGATGCCAAGTGCATGCTCAGTACATAGTGAGTTTGAGGCCATCCCGGCCTTCATGAGACCCTGTCTCAAAAAATACCAGGACATTGGGTATTCTCTCTCTTGGGGATTATGTCTTTCCATTCAAGCCCTTTCACTCTGGTCTTTGTGACTTTACTGTCTATTGACTTTTATTCAGTAAAAAAAAAAAATTGTTGGATAATTAAAACTAACTCTGGCCGGGTGTTCTAGGCCCTGTAATTCAGCACTCAGAAAGCCAAAGGAGGATTATGAGTTTGGAGCACATGATGGTGAATTCCAAGTGAGCCTGGGCTACTTAGCAAGAACTTATCTAAAAGAAAGTATGGGGGCTGGTTCATTATCTATTTGTCTTTAGTTAATTAGCATTTGGACTCAGTATATTTAAAATACAGATTTGATTTTCCTTTGGTTCTTTTGTTTGTTTGTTTGTTTGTTTGTTTTTTTAGTATTGGGGATTGGACTTAAGGTCTTTCACAAGCTAGTAAAGCACTCTGCCCCTGAGCTATAACCCCAGTGTGTGAGCGTTCATGTATGCCTGTGTACATGTAGTCTCTCTATATACATTAGATTAGCTAAAACTTTTTTAGACGGTGATGTAGATTGCACCCGGGGTCTTGGGGGTACTGGATTGGTGTGCAACAACTGAACTACATCCCCCAAACTCTAAAGACATTCGTTTTCTGAAGTTTACCAATTAGGAAGGAAGTGCTGATCTACAATCCCCCCTGTTAGTCTTTGCCAGCTTGCCTGCTTCTTTCTTCTCTGGTCTAACCAGTTCATTAGGAACTCCTGGCTCAGGGCCAGAGGGCAACTCTACTCTAAATGGGCTGATAGACAGGGCTTTTAGCACAGACAACCTGGAAATAATTGAGAATAATTGAGATGGTAGATAATTTACATAAATACAATGTACACTTGTACACTTGTAATAAACATGTACTGTTTCCATTTGGGGCAAGGAACACTTTCAGGGCATTAATGTCCTTTTCTCTTGAGGTAGATGTGTAGGTGCTTGTACAAGTGGGAACCGTCTTCTCTTTGTCCCTTTGTCCACTTTCTTATTGTTGATGTTATCGTTGGTTGTTTTTTGGTTTTGTTCTGGGTTTTGGCTTGTTTGTTCTCAGGCAGGGTCTTATGTAGCACAAGCTGGCCTCCATCTTTTTAGCTGAAGATGACTTCAAACTCCAGACTCTCTGAAGTGCCCAGCCATTGAGCTAGTCAAGGCATATCAAAATTAGCTGGCACACGCGTGCATGTGCGTGTGTGTCTTTCATGTGTGTAAACCAGAGCTCTTGGGAGGGTGTGGCACGTGTAGAATAACTATTCACTGCCTCAGGACATCGCCTAGTTTCCTAGCTGACCTTGAAGTTGGATCCTGGTGTTTCAGCCTCCTGTGTGTAGGGTTAACAGGTGTACAGAACCAAGTCCTTCCATTTCCTTTTTAAAATATTCCTATTCTGGGCTCTGCTCATATTTCCCCTTTTCAGAAAGGTCTTTCCAGATCATCCCATTTTAAATTAGCCTCCAACTGTTTTCCCTTGCTTTCTTTATTCTTCATATAATGTATTCATTTATTGGACTATTGTCTGTTTCCCGGTATAGCTAGAAGGTCAATGAGAAGAAAAAACAGAACCTGTCTTTGTTTGATTCACTGCTGTATCATCCTCCTATCTGGCACTAGGAACACAAATAATCAATGCCTTTCCAATCAACCCATGAGCAGATGCAAGAATCGTGGGCTTTGGAGGTAGGAAAGTCTATGTTCAAACTAAAATTTTTTGTTGCCTGTTGGACAGGGATGTAGAAGCCAGCTGACTGTAGGTAGTAGGGAAAAGGCCTACGGTGAAAGCTGCGCGTTCCTCCCGTGTGTAACAGAACAGAGGCTGGAGTTAAAAGGAGGCATAAAGGGGTTGGGGATTTAGCTCAGTGGTAGAGCGCTTGCCTAGGGAAGCGCAAGGCCCTGGGTTCGGTCCCCAGCTCCAAAAAAAAAAAAAAAAAAAAAAAAAAAAAAAAAAGGAGGCATAAAGGTTAAACTGGCAAAGTCTGGAACACTGAAGAGGGTCTATAAGAGGGCTCCTAGTTAGTATGAGGTCACTAAGCTAAACAGAGAAGTGGCGGGACAGGGCCAGTGTCGGCAGGCTCCATACCTTTAAAGAACACATGGGAAACACGTAACTTTTCATGTATTTTCTCCTTCTAATGCAGCCAATTGTAACGATTAAGTAAGGAGAGCTTCTAAGATAGCCTATGTCAGGAAAGGGACCCCAGAGCATCCTGGGAATAAGGAGTTTGCTAACAACAGCCATTTTCTGTAGCCATGAGAAACAAAGGGAGCCTAATATAACTCACAGCAAGCCAGATACCTGTTGGGTGAACGGTAGTAGCACTGGCTAAGTGACCGCCAGGGAGCCGACAATCAGCGTTAGTGACTGACGGAACTGAAGTCGGCTCAGTCACGGCTTACTGGAGGGCAGTGCATGAACAGGACATGAACTTCTCCCTGGCTGGGTCAGGGGACTTGCATAGAATGTGTGGGTTCTCCATCAGTGTGGCCCATGATTGCCGGGAGGACTCGCTAACCTTGTAGCAGTCCCTTCAGCCTTTACCCACGTTCTGCCATAGCCCATGGGGGCCCTAGACAGAGAAAGGTCATGGCTTTTTCTTCTCTGGGACCTCTCTCACATACTTGGAAATTTCAATTTCTCACTTTTCTGTAAATCTTTAGAAAATTCACTTCTTTTTGTACTTCCTTAAGGGTCTGTGTCTTTAGTTGTCGTTGGTATAAGATAAAGATCTTGGAGCTACTGTCTCAGGTTGCCCTTTTTATAACTGTTAACTGTTCAGCACCTTAGGACCCTGAATGAATTTGCAACTGAGCTAAGAAAGGTCCCAACATACTCAAGTTCCTGGACAGCAAGGTCTCATGTAGTTCAGGCTAGCCTCAAACTCACTAAGGATAGCTAAGGATAACTTTGGGCATCAGCCCCACCCTGGGCTAAAACTACAGCCAACTGTTGGCAAGTTATTGAATCTCCCTTGACACAGCTCTTCAGCTCTGGTGTGGAGTGCCCCTCTGGACAGAGAGCAAAGTAAGGATAATGAAAGGCGTACGCACACGGCAGAGCCACAGTAGAGCTTTAAAAGGTGTTGGTTTCTTTCTGTGGATAACCTTTATTAACCTGTTAATATTGAACTTTCATATACAGAGCATCCATCTCCACCAGATAATGGAGTTTATCACAATGCCAGTCAAGTTTAGACTTCAGGACCCCTTGTTTGTACAAGCCCCCAGGCAGGGAGGGCGTTAGCGCTGGTGACTTTGGGTAAGATGGGTAAAAGCACTTGAAGATCTGTGCACAACAACCAAACTCACATAGACATGGAGTTGAGCATTGTGTTGTCCACACATGCACCCTGGCACGCACACAATAAGAATTTAAAAATTTTTAAAGGGTTTTAAAACCACGCACATATAGTTAATACCAAAAGGTTTGCAGATATTTTTACCCGCTAGCCTTTAGTCGTGAGAAAGATCTGTGAGTGTGAACGCTGTTCTGGGACAGGAGGCTGTGCTGAGCTAGTCTAGCTTGACAAGGAGGCGCCTCACTGCCTCCCGGAAGGCTGAGAGATCAGAACAGGGACTTGTTACCCCAGGGCAGAGTCCTTATCTTATCTGGAAAAGTTGAGCATTTAAGTCCCAGAAACCATCTGTCTTAGGGTGTCCACATCCTAGAGTAGAAAATTCCACAAGTTGATAAGTAGGCCAGGACCAGTTGGAGTCTGATCCCTAGTGAAGCTACACTGTTGTCCACAGAAGTAACTTACACTACAAAGTTATTACTCAGCAGAGGATATCTGCCATCCAGACAAATTCCATACAGATGTTTCCTGTGACCAAACCTAGCAACTTTCCTTTTAACTAAAATCCCTCCCCCAGGATTAGGTAAGCTCTGTCTGTGTCGTATATTGCAGTAGATCTTCTCTTTGATTAGTTTGTTCCTGATAAATTCTTGTCTTTGATTTAATCTAATGTCTTAGCATTTTGGTGGCCCATCCAGGGAAGCCTCTCTTGGTAGCTTCTTACTCCTGTGCCAACTTAATACTGTGGCCGAGCAGTTTGGAGGTGACTGATGGCCTCTGCCTAGGACTACATTGACAGAGTGTCCCAAAGACCACAGTCTACCATTGCTCTGTGGGTTATGGACTGAGAAGTTCCTGGTCAAGGTCCCTTTGGTTGAACCTTAAGGGAATGGGAAAGAAGACAGCTCACTACAGTTAGTTCATAAGGGTGCAGCACGGCCATCTTGCCTTTCTCCTGGGACCTTTTCACTTTTGTGTTGTGGCACGATTGTCACTACAACTTGCCCAGGGCAAATCCAGATATATTGTAAGAACTCTCTCTTCCTTGTCCTCTCTCTCTCTCTGGTTTGAATTCCAACATGTTCTGTCGCCACTCTCTGGAGCAGGAGGGAGCATAGCCTATGGCTGACGGTGTTAGCCACCCTCTGTGCTCCTCTTCTCACACGTTCCTGATCTGAGAAACGACAGGTCGCCATATGTTTTGCTTTCTCTGGGTAGGTCAGTTTCTCACTGCCGCTGTAACTAGTCAGTGGTCAGATTTGGTGTGAGTCTCCCTTCAAGATCACCGTGGCTTTACCAGCTAGACTGGTTTGGGTCTGGAACAAGGTTTTACTTCTGTAAATTCCTCTGTCCTTGGGGGATGCCTGATTTAGAGCATGCCTCAGCTGAATCAGTACAGTGAGAACAGGTCTCACTCTCCACTGGGGAGGAGGGTCTGCTACTCACTGGGGATGTCTTTTGAGCCAATACTGTATCTCTGGTACAGACCATAAAAAGTCTTAAGCTCTCTTACTTCTGACTCATTTCTGGGAAGTAGTCTCAAAAACTGTACTAAATGTGACTTTAAAATCCCCCAGTCTCTGGAGAGATGGCTCAGCGGTTAAGAGCATTGACTACTCTTCCAGACGCACACATGTTTGGGTTTTTTTCGAGACAAGATTTCTCTGTGTAGCCCTAGCTGTCCTAGAACTCGCCGTGTAAACCAGCCTGTCCACAAACTCACAAGAATCCACCTGCCTCTACCTCCCAAGGACTGGGATTAAAGGTCCACTACCCAACACAAATTATATCTCTTGTCTAACTTCTCTATCTCTTCCTCTTTACTTGAAGAGATCTCTGGCTTGTTCATCAGATTTTCTCCCTCAAATACTAACCCAGGAACTTCATATAAGGAACTCAGGTAACTATTTCCTCAAAGAATAGATATCCCCTTTGTGAGGTGCCTAGTGGGAAACCTTAACACCATCCGGGTAGACATTCTTTCCCCACATCTTACCTGTCCTGAATACAAATGCTCTGGGTTCAGCCTGTCATCACTGGATTCTAGAAAAAACTATTTACTATTTCCTAGTTCTTGAGGGTGGGGAAGAGAATCAGCTTCTTTTATATCCTAAACTACAATTATAGGGCTGATGTAGAAAGCTTCTTTACTCTCTGTTTTATTTCCCTCTGCCTTTGCTATACTGAGACAACTCACTGTGCAAGGTCATTTGCTAACTCGGCTAGTTCTTACCAAAATGTTGGCACTCTATACTCCTCAAACTCTGGTGAGAAAAGAAAAGGTAACAAACAAACAAACAAACAAACAAACCCAAAACCAAGAGACTTAAAAAAAAAGTCTGAGTGGTGGAGGCAGAGAGCAGCCTTAGCAGTGATGAGCTCTTCCAGAGAACCCAGAGTTTGATTCCCAGCACCCACATGGCAGCTCCTGGGGATCCAACGCCCTCTGCAGACACCACAGACATACTCGCAGACAGAGCACCTTAAACACAACCGAACACAGTAAGGAGGAAGAAAGCATGCAAGTAGCAATGGTAGTTGTCTGCTTATGACCTGTAGCAAACAGCACCGTGGTTTAATGTAACAGTAGGCTGCTACATTATGTCACAAATGAAACAGGCCCAACTATCTTTTGACGAAGTAGTAAATGTTTTTGGTGTTACTTTGTCTCATGACATTTAGGAAGGAAAAGTTAAAAAGAAACCAGTAAATAGGAAAAAATAGAAAATTATATAAATACGAGAATATATCCTTTGCAAGGAATATTGAAAATAGAATTCTTTTGGAGAACAAATGCTTGGTGTATGGCAAAGTAAGATTTTGTTAGGTTGGGTGTGCACCAGCACTCCTGTGCTCCTAGCTTTGGGAAATAGGAAGAAGACCAAGAGTTCAAGGTCGTGGCTACAAGGATTCAAGATTAGTCTGGCCTATATAGGACTTGTGCTCATAGATAGATAGATAGATAGACAGACAGACAGACAGATAAATGTTGTTGGGGTGGGCCAGAGGGTAAAGTGTTTATTACTAAGCCTAAGGACAAGAGTGGAGTAGGATTCTTACAGCCCACCTAGGAGGAGGAGTGACTGACTCCTTCAAGTTGTTCTGTCTTCCAGATGAGTGCTGTGGCAAATATGTGCCTACATGTACACACACTACCACACACATATACATACACACACAGACACACATACACACACATACACACACATGGGACAGACACAGTCTCTCAGACACACACACACACCCATACACACACACACACACACACACACACACACACACAAATATATAAGTAAATAAGAAAAAACATTCTGATGTGAAATGACAAAACCAGAAACCATAACTGCATCACAAAAGATCTGAGTAAGATACAAAAAAAATTAAGCTTTAAAATGATATAAGTATGCTGATTAATGGTAATTAAAATGCCTAAGGTTGAGGTCAGGGCATTTATTATTTACCTAGTCCTGTTTAAAATGTTGAGGCTCTCAATTGGTAACATTTGAAAACACTGCTTTAAGGACAACTATCTTCTAAACAAATTAATTACTTATGCTGTCTGCTAAGTTTGTCAGGCATTTAGCTACTTGGAAAAAGGTTAACAAAATCAGGATTTATCTAAAAATGCAGGTTTTTATCAAGCTGTTTCAAAAAAGCTAAAACTAAAGTCATCCCACCCTTTTTAAGACTGGTAACCCTGTCCAACTATTGGGTGCACAGGAAGGAAACTGCATACTTAAGCAGAGGAGGATAACGGAGTTAAACAGACAATCAATATTTTGGTCCTTAATCTTCTAGCCAGCCAGGATCCAGGGGACAAGGCCTCTCTAAAGGGCTCTCAACCTTAGAAGCCACCCTTCTTTATGATTGGAAAGACCATGGAGACTCCAGAGGTTAGACTCAGATCAAATATGCAGAACAAAATCTTGAAGGGGGGAAGGGAATCTTACGCTGGAGTGGAAGCAACCAAGGTCCTCGGCCAGAGAACTAAACATTCTTTTTTTTTTTTTCCTAATTTTTTGTTTTTCCCAGAGCTGGGGACCGAGCCCAGGGCCTAGCGCTTGAGAACTAAACATTCTTTATTATTACTTAGTTTCTTATTCACTTCACATTCCAGCCCCACCCTTACAAATCCCTCCCACCATTGTCCCCTCCCCTACTTCTCAGAGGGGGAGCTCCCCTTGGGAACCACCCCACCCTGGGGCATCTAGTCCCAGCAGGCCTAGGCACATCCCCTCCCACAGAGGCCCAATCGGACAGTCCAAGTAGAGAAGAAAGGGAGCCAATGGCCGGGAACAGAGACTGAATCAACCCCCTCCCCACTTGTTAACCACTGAGCCATCTCTCCAATCACCCCCCCCCTTTTTTTTTTTTTTTAACTTTTTTGAGATGGGGTCTGTGTAGCCCAGGTTGACCTTGAATTTGCTACATCACCCTCTTGATCCCCTTGCGTGTGTTACCCTGCCCAGCTCCATCTCGGCCCTTCCTCTAGACAGGCCTCCCTATCTCCAGCTGTGATCCAGTCACAGGCCCTGTCACGTTGGATTCCTCTGCCCAGGGTTAAAACTGGCCTACCCACAGAAGTCCAAGCAGACTGTTACGGTGAGTCACTTTAAGATCTCTGTCTCTTCTTGGGACAAGTCCTAAGTCAAACATGCACCTTCCTAAACCTCCGGACCTACCTGGTCTGGAGTCTGAGTTCTATGATATAATTTTACAAGATTTCTCTTCCTCTTCTCTCAGGATGGTACAGGACTTGATTCACTTAAGAGAACTCAGCCTGTGTCTGTCCGTCCAGGGAAATGTACACATAGGAAGAGCAGAGGTTATGGCCAGTGTGTGTCTTCCCCAGTTACGGTTCTGCGGAGCTGAGGACTGAACCCAGGGCCTTGCGCTTACTAGGCAAGCGCTCTACCACTGACCTAAATCCCCAACCCCGGTTCTGTTTGTTTTAATACAAGATTACTGACTGAGTATGGAGAGTGTTGTTCTGCCTAGGCTAGCTAGCTGGACAGCCAGTTCCAGAGACCTGTCATCTATCTCTGCCTTTAGCCTCATTGTGGTTAACCTGGCTGGCCAGTGAGCCCAGGTATGTACCCTTCCCCTCTCCCACTCCCATCCCTGCAAGTCCTAGGGCTTCCAGGCATGGGCCACCCGGCCTGCCTGGCTTTTTACATGTGTGCTGGGGACCTAAATTCAGTTCCTAATGTTTTTTTCAACAAGCACTTTAGCCATCTCCTCAGGCTAACTAATCAATTTCGAGACAGGTTTTCCCAAGAGAGCCTTGGCTGACTTGTAACTCTGTGTAGACCATGCTGGCCTTGAACTCAGGGCTCACCTGCCTCTATCTCTGAGTGCTGGGATTAAAGATGTGCACTGCCCTGCCTGGGCTTTGGAGAACTATTCCTAGACTTGGGTTACCCTGAAGTATGAATCTCATCTTTATTCCTTCACCCCAACAGTACTGCTGCCCTACACTGGCTCTGGGGTTTCTTCTCATCCTAACAGCCATGGTTACACTACTTAGCTATCGCCCTAAAACCATTCTGTGATACTCACTGCCCTTATTCCTCGGCCTTAACATTCCTCAGCCCACCCCACAGGAGAGCTAACATGGTGAAGGTGTTACACTGGAGGACTACTCTTGTTCTTTTGTGCTCCTTCCTCAAAGGAACCTCTCCCTCAGAAAAGTTTCTCCTTTGCCCTTGTTGGGCAAAACCTTAAAATCTCCTAAGGGAGAGTGACTTTGCTGCAATCCATGGAGGCTGACTTAGGATACTTTTTCTTCTAGTGTTCACAGCTTTCCTGGCTAAGATTTTAAGTATTCGAATAGTCCTGACTTCCCTGCTGTGTTGTCCCTTTCACCCCCCTCCCCAGCCATAAACAGGACTGACTAGCTGTCCTATCTGATCAGCAAAGTGACTTGATACTGGAGAGGTGGCTAGCCCTAGTCACAAAAGACGTAGGTGATAACTCTGGCCAATATTCAGGATTTCCCCGTGCTACCTACTCTACAGTCAAACACAGACGAACAGCCCATAGGGCAGCTACCAAGTCTGACAAAAAGCAGGTGTAGGGCTCAATCCTTGTTCAGAAAGGATGGAATGGACTGTTATTGGCAGTCATACAGAGCACTTTATACAGTCAAATTTTCTTGCTTTTCTGGGGGGCGGGCAGCAGGGTTCTCTGTGTAGCTTTGCCCATCCTGAACGCAGTGGATCCAGGCTGGCCTTGAACTCAGAGATCTCCCTGTCTCTGCCTCCCTCAGGAGTTCTGGGGTTAAAGGTGTCCGCCTGCCTCCACACCAGCTTCAAAGTTTCTTTTTATGGGATTCCAACACTGGTACTTCTGGACCGAAGCCATAGGCTGAACAGTAAGTATGTTGCTACTTTTTATGTTGCTTCTGTAAACTTAGGCTGAGACAACAAAGTTAAAAGATCACTAAACTTCTTAATGATTCTTTTTGGCCTTTAACTAATACTAAAGGTAAGTACTTAACAATGAAAGAGACCACTGGCAGTCTGATAAACTTAAGTAACTATAGGCCTGTGAGGTGCGTCTTCAGGTGAGGTTGTTTGCTGGCAAAATTGATGACCTGGATTCTATTGCCAGGACCTGCAGGGTGGAGGGCGAATGACTCTCTCCAGTTATCTTCTGACCTCCACCTGTTCTACACACACACACACACACACACACACACACACACACACACACACACACACAGAGAGAGAGAGAGAGAGAGAGAGAGAGAGAGAGAGAGAGAGAGAGAGAGGAGATAAATGTAAAAATAAATCTAACTAGTTCCATCTACAACCAAGTGTGCTTTTCTCTTGATTTTGTGGGACCTTGACTTTCAGACATATCAACATTGACCCACAATCCAGAAATCTGACTTCTTCCCTGGCGCCAGCTCAGCTCAAAATTTTTCAATGGGATCTTTTCATCCTCTCTAGCTACTGACATGGCTAGGTCCTGTGCCAGCCACTGAGATCAGCCTTCAGGAGATGGACTACTACCTTCTACAGGGAGCCAACTAGTGCTATTCCTCCTCACTGAGTGGTGAGGCTGCTGTACAATGAATGCTGGCTGCCATCACTGATGCCCAGGTTGCTAGCATCTCAGATTCTCCATTTTCTGATGCTTTTTTTTACAATCTAGACTTCTTTATGAAAAAGGCACACTTGCCTTCACACCCCGTATTGCCTCCACAATACAGCAAAAGTCCCAAGTGCCTGATGGTCCAAAATTAGGAGCACTAGTTACAAATGATTGAGTATTAGAGCAGACTAGTCAATAATCAGATTTTCCTGCTCCATTCTTAGAACATTTCAGAAAATGAGAATTTCAGTTGTAGAGATGAGTATTAAAAAGCATCTCTTATCAGACATTCTACCTAGAAGGCCTCAGTAGCCCCCAGGGGTACAATAAAACCTCTACTTCCTAGCAGGAATGATCCTCTGATCCAGAGGCTCTGGGACATTCTTACATCAAAAGTAGAATGCGTGTGAGCTCCTCTTTCTAAAGCTTGTTCCTTAGAGGAAAAGCTCTCAAAAGACCCCAACCAACCAACCAAACTTAAAATACTCAAGGCTCGAGGGCTGGAGAGATGACTTAGCAATCAGGAGCACGAACTGCTCTTGCAGAGACCCTGAGCTTGGCTCCCAGTATTCATATGGGGCAGCTCACAGCTGTCTGTAACTCTGACACTCCTGACTTCTGAAGGCACCTGCACTTACCACACGTACCCTCTCCTCCACATACATAATTCAACCTAAAAAATAAAGTTTTAAAGAAAATTATTGGTTAAAAAAATTATTGGAATCTTTTAAAAATGTACTCTAGACCCCCTGGTTGGGACAACTCCTGGGTAACTTATCCAGATAGCCTGAATTCTCACGGCCTCTTTCTTTCATTTCCTTCCTCCTTCCCTCCTTCCTCCCTTCATCCATTCATCCGTTCAAAATTTGAGTCTCTTGTATCCCAGGCTGGCCTCAAACTTAGTCAAGGGTGATCTTGAACTTTTGATCCTCGTGCCTCTACCTTGTGAGTTCTAGGGTTGCATGCAATTACTACCATACCTAGTTTTCTGTAGTGCTTGGAATCCAAGCCAGGGCTGAATACATACTAGGGAAACATTCTACCAACAAAGCTAATACCAGGCTTGCTTTAAAGTTTGCTTTGTGTCTTTGGCCCCTGCTTGCAAAACCTTCTGGTATTATTGGTATTGTACTTATTATAGGCCTTTATGGTCTCGATGGTTTGTCAGGGACATGAACTATTACTAAGGACATTAATGCTAGCCTGCCACCACTGAGGATCTTTTGATCTGATGTCATCCAAACTCCAGTCTCTTAGATACTTCCTTTCTCCAAATGCTTTTTTTTTCCCTTCTTCTTTTTATTTACTTATTTGTTTATTTATTTAATGTATACGAGTACACTGTAGCTGTCTTCAGACATATCAGATCTCATTACAGATGGTTGTGAACCACCACGTGGTTGCTGGGAATTGAACTCAGAACCTCTGGAAGAGCAGTCGGAGCTCTTAACCGCTGAGCCATTTCTCCAGCCCTCTCCAAATGCTTCTTGAGATGCCCTGCATTCTCATGATCCTTTCATGACAGGGTCTGCAGTGCTCCATTCAGTTCTGAAGCAGAAATTTCGGAAGATGAATCTTCATCATGCCTTGTCTGCGGTCTATTTAACTCTGTAGAGCTGGGAGGGAAAGTGGACACTAATCTGGGACCGAGGATTGCCCTGAGCTATTAGCCTCAGAACAAGGCTCCTATTGCCTAAGGGTAGAACAGGTTCATAGCAAGGCTGCTGGCTCCATAGCAGGACTGTTACCTCAGAAGAGATAACCACAATAACCCCTAGCTGCAATTTGTCTCAAGATGTCATGACACCTCTGTATCAGTTCTATACATCAAGGAGCAGACTCAGAGTATCATGAGGCTTGACTACTAGAGATTCATAGTGACTCTGGGAGCTCTGGGTCTTTGCAGTGTATTTTCTTTCCTTCCGAAACACATTGTGTGCATGTGTATGTGTGTCTGTTGTGCCACAGAACGTGTATGGAGGTCAAAGGGCAACTTCGTGGAATCAGTTATCTCCTTTCACCTTTATACCGGCCCTAGGATTCAACTCGGGTCAGTAGGCTGGCACAGCCAGCTCCTTTACCCACAGAGCCATCTTGCTGGCCCCCGAAGAACATCCTCTTTCCTCCTCTTCTTTTGGTGACAGAGTCTCGTATATTTGGCTCAAACTCAGTAAAGTGCCAAGGATTTCCTTGAACTTTTATCTTCTCATCTCTGCCTTCCAAGTGTCTGGATTATAGGCAGGTACTAACCCACAAGGTTTACTGCAGTGTTAGGGATCCAACCTAGGGCTCTGTGCATGCTAGTTATAGTCCCTGCCTCTGCAATGTATTTCAACAAATGTTCTGGTTGCTCACTCTGGTCTTGGTAAAATTTTTTGCCCATCTGTATCTCCAGTCCTCCACACAGTCTTTCATAGCACAGGCTATCTCAGAGAGCACCAACTTCTACTGAATTTTCATTCGTAGCAATAATAGGAGTCAGAATCCTGTGCTTGGCTTTGATTTGATCCATCAGACACCTAAAAGTAGTTAAGTTTGAAAATCACCCTAAACTACCTCTCAAAGACACCCCATCCTGATCTGTGTAAAATGTAACGGAAATTCTGATTCATAACCACTTTTAGGCTAACTGTGGATGCAAAGTACTGAGAAGTCACCAGGGAGGAAAGTCATGTCTTTAAAAAGTAATGACCTTTAGAGGCCAGCCTAGTTTACATAGCGAGTTCCAGGCCAACCAGGGCTGCACAGTGAGAGCCGGTCCCGGGAGAAAAACAAGTGACAACCTAGGTCCACTGGCAGTATAAGTAGCAGTACTAGGTAGCAGTGGTTTCCCGCCTTGTGCTAGTGCGGGGAGAACAGCCGTAATCCCAAGCACTTGGGAAGTCAAGGTCATCTTCAGTCACATAGTAGAGGCCTGTTTAGCAACATGGGACCCTGTCTCAAAAACAAGTTCCCAGCTCTGGATTTGAAAGTCTACAGACGCCTTGCTTAGCTGAGGCCTGCCCTGGCTCGTGCATTCGCCCGAGATCTGAAATGTCCTTACTCCCCCCAACCCGACGGGTCCCCACGCGTCCTTGCTTCCGCAGTCCACGTTCCTTCCGCGCTCTAGGGGTAGCCCGCGGGCCTAGCGCCCGCAGCGGATACGTTTCCGTAGGGCAGCCCCCAGGGAGGACTTGGCTCCAACACCTGCTGGGCCGCGATCCTGCCTGGGGACCTACCGCTTTGTGCCCCACACCACGCCGAGGCCAGGAAACCCTCGGCCTCAGCGGCGCGCCGGGTTGGACCCCGGCCAGGACACTGCTGGCCTAGGAAGGACTGGCCGCCGGGCCTCCGAGGCTCCGGTGCTTAAACGACGACCCACCTGCCAGCTAGCCCGAGCCAAGGCTGCGGCCGTCCCCTCCCGCCCGGCTCCACGTAAAACCCGGAGCGGAGATCGTTCCCCCTCTCCCTAGAGGCGGCGCGGTACGGCGGACTGGGCATGCGCAATGCGCAGGGCCGGCTCCCAGCGCCAAAAGGAAGCGTTCGCCGAGATCGCAGCGGCTGCGCCGGGGTATGCGGAACGGGCTCGTGTGGCTGCTGCACCCCGCGCTGCCCAGCACCTTGCGCTCCATCCTCGGCGCTCGCCCGCCTCCCGCGAAGCGACTGTGTGGGTAAGTGTCCCGAGCGTCCAGGCCCACGCGGCCCGCGGGTCACCGTGGTTGTGCTGTGCTGCTGCAAAGTGGTGATTCAGCACTTAGCGCCGCCGCCGCCCCTCACGCTGCCAGTCCGGCCCGCCGGGTGCGTGGACGTTCGCGCCGAGGCCGCCCCGGGGGACCGGGGAGGGTTGGGCCTGGCGGGGAGGGCGGACGGAGACGGTGTCCACGGATAGCTAGGAGAACGCCACAAGTGCAGCGGAGCGCGGGGCCGCCAGAGGCAGCCCGGCCGCTCAGGGAGCTGCGCACTCCGGCTGTTTGCCGTGAGCAGCCCGCCACCTGAGGCGGGCCCCGGTGCCATGAGGTGAGGGGATCCAGTGAGTCGTGAGAGACCGCTTCTCACTCCGCAGCGCTGTCTCCGCGGGGACCAAGTTTGCTGGACTAGGGCGGTGAGCGTTGGGAACTGTAAAAGTTTGCCTGCCTCGTCGGGAGTGAGAAGACTGGGGACTGGGGAGCCGAAAGATACCTTGGAATCCCGCACGGCATCTGCCGTGTTTCACACCTAAAACAACACAGGCTTAGAGAGATTTTAGTGATTTCTCCTACAGTTGCAGAGATTTCGGCAAAACCAAGTTTAGAATGCATGCTCTCCCAGTTAGTAGCTTGCTCCCTTTGCTCTGCTCTGCTCTGTATACAACACATTTTCGGTCCGTGAGTCAAGAGAGCGAGGCAGCATTATCTTGGTCTACTTAGATCATTATTTGAAAGTCCCCCTTGATTTTACTAGTATTTAGGACCCGCTGTGTGTTTGGGCTTTTGTCCCTATGTGATCTGCCTTCCAAGCAACGTTGATTTGGCTGGAACCATTTGACAAGAGAGGAGCTTGACAGTGGGCAGGATGGGCAGTGAGGGGCAGAGGTGGGTCGGGAGATCTGGACTGATCTTTGGCGGAATGGCCGAGGTCCTGGAATCTAGGCCTGTGTGGATGTAATCCAGGCCAGGTGTGCTGATAGTTTGTTGGGAGACAGTGAACAGATTACTTGAAGCTTTAGGGAATTTCCCTGGGGGAATTAAGAAGGCACAGATGCTGTATAATGCTGGGCCTTGAATTGTAGTTAGGATCTCCTGTCCCCAGAATCTTTGAGTAATAATACGTATTCCGAAGGGTCTCATGAATACCTTTCAATCGGAAGCAGGCCTGGTGTTGCACCGGCAAGTAATCTCAAGTTACTTGGGAGGCTGAGGCAAGAGGATTGCAATTCAAGGCCTGCAGAGGGAGTTCTAGGTCAGCCTGCACAGCCTAGGGAGATTCTCTTTAAAAATCAAAACTAAGGGCTGGAGAGATGGCTCAGCGGTTAAGAACACTGACCGCTCTTCCAGAGGTCCCGGATTCAATTCCTGGCAACCACATGGTGGCTCACAACCATTTGCAATGAGATCTGATGCCCTCTTCTGGTGTCTCTGAAGAGAGTGGCAGTTTGCATAGGTACAGTACACATACATAAAAATAAATACATCTTTTAAAAGGACCTTGAAATTAAAAAAAAAAATAAATAAAACAGGGCTGGTTCTATAGCCCAGTAGTAGAGGTCTTGCTTCTCTTACTGTGTGTGAAGCCCTAGGTTCAATCCACAATACTCCTTGCCCTCCTCAAAAAACAAACAAACAAACAAACAAACAAACAAACAAAAACCTGTGACTTGAGGAGGGGGTTGTGATCTAAAGAAACTGGGAGGTTTGGAGATTGGATGTAAAGATCTGTATAGGAAGGAAGGAAGGAGAGACCGGAAGCAGAGAAACTTGCCTGCTGGGCTTAGTCTTTACTGCTTGGACTGTGAAGGTAGCAGAGTTATTAAGAGGGATCAGCAGCAACAAGGAGTTTATGGAACTTGTTTTCCCTCCCTTTATTTCCTACCACACCATAAACTCCATTACAGTGTGGGGGAAAAAAAATCCCTGGGAGCTGAGTGAAGCGGGTGTGCTAACCACAGGTCAGGTTTGGGGGAGCACATGGACAGGCACTACTATGCATGCTTCTGGAATTTAAAAAAAAAAATGGAGACAAACTATTGTTTAGTTTAGACTGGCTTTGAACTTTGGATCCTCTGGGCAGATTATAGAGAACTTCCAGATTATTTTTTTTTAAGACAGGACCTCATGTAGTCCAAGGGAGCCTTGAATCCCTACCCTGCAGAGGGTAACAGAATTCCTGATCCTCCTACTTCCAACCCCAGGTTCTGGAATTACAGGCATGTACTATACCATACGTGGTTTATGCTGTGCTAGAGAATGAAGGAACCAGAGTCAGGTTTGCTTTAACAGATGAGCTCCTTCCCGGCCTCGTTTGTGGTTGTGAGACCCACATGACCCTCACTGTCATGGAACTTGGAACTTTCACATAAACCAGGCTTGCCTCAAATTTGTGGTGATCTTGGTTCTTTTGGGGTTACAGACATGCTCTCATGCCGAGGGGCATCTGTTTTAAGTTTAATAGAGCCAGGTGGTTTGTACGTCCTACCTCCTCCTCCTCCTCCCATTAACTAGTTAGTTCTTATTTTGTTCTTTGAGACAGGACCACGCTATGAAGACCAGACTGGCCTGAGGCTGGAGAGACGGCTCAGAGGTTAAGAGCACTCGTTGCTCTTTCAGAGGATCTAAGTTCTATTCCCAGCACTCACAGAGTGCTTCACAACCATCCATAACTCCAGTTCCAGAGGATCCAGGGGATGCCCTCCTGTGGCCTCCAAGAAAATCAGACACACAGATGGTTCACATTATTCAATAATTTTATGCACACTTTACTTATTTTAGTCTCTACTTGATTAGGTCCTAACTATTTTTGAACATTTATTTTTATTTCTTAAAATTGAAGGTTTATTTTTATTTTACGTGCATGAGTATTTTGCCTGCATGTATACCCACAAAGGCCAGATCCCATGGAACTGGAGTTAGGGACGGTTGTAAGTTGGCCATGTGGTGTTGGGAATCAGACTTAGGTCCTCTGCAAGAGCAGGAAGCACTCTTAACGGCTGGGCCATTTTTCCAGTCTCTCTCTCTCTCAGTCTGTGTGTGTGTGTGTGTGTGTGTGTGTGTGTGTGTGTGTGTGTGTGTGTGTGTAAGTGTATGTGGGCTTGTGCACACAACTGCTGTGCTGGTGGAGGTCAGAAGAGGGGTCAAATCCTCTGGAGCTATAGCAGGTGGTTTGGGAGCCGCTAGGCATTGGTCCTGGGAACTGAACTCAGGTCCTTGAAAAGCAGCAAATACCCCCAGCTGAGGACCAACCTAGGCCTTGCGCTTGGGCAAGCGCCTACCACTGAGCTAAATCCCCAACCCTGAAGCAAGTACTCTTAATTTTGCCAGCCCTCAATTTATTTATTCTTGAGACAAGGCCTCTTGGAGCCCAGGCTATGTTTTTCCTGCCTCTGCCTCTCAAACGGGAGATTAATGATGGGCACGCACACCCTCTGAGCATTTTACTGACAGGTTTTCTCCTTCTGCTGTTGAATCGGGCTTCAAGATAAGGCTCTCAGAGAAGGAAGTTCAGAAGGCTCAGAACTTAATGAATGAAGTCAACCGTCCAGAAAAGCTATATATAAGACTGACTGATGAAAGCTATGGCAAAGTCGGGCCTAATCAAAGGGGTCAGAGCATACTTTTAGGAGAGGAACAGTTAATGTTTGACGCTACCGTATATCCCCATCTTTGTTTTATTCCACTTAAAAAATGTTATATTGTATGTGGGCGAGTATTTTGCCTGCATGTATGCATGTGCAGTCTAGTACTGATGGTCAGAAGAGGGTGTCAGATCTCCTGGAACTGGAGTTTCAAAAGATCATGTGCTGGGAATTGAACCTGGGTCCTCTGCAAGAGCAGCCAGTGCTCTTAACCACCGAGCCATCTTTTTAGCCTCACATTCAGACCTTAAGGAAGTTAGTCTTACTGTATATAGTAAAAGTAATGCTTTAACAGAGTTAGTCACCTGGGAGAACAGGTGAGTGCTTGTTACAATCCACTGTGGTACAATGCCTAGGCCAGTGTTTGAGCATTCGTTTCCTGGGAGAACCTCTTAACAGGGAGATGTGTAAGACAATTCATTTAAAAGTGGTCCAGTCAGATGGCTCAGTGGGTAAAGGCGCCAGTTGCCAAGCCTGACAATATGAGTTTGATCTCTGGAACCCACATGGTGGGAGAAAACCAACTTCTGTGAGTTGCCCTCTGACCTCTGCATAAGTGTCGTGGTACACACATGCGCGTACATATCCACACAGAAGATAGATAGTTAATGTAAACTTGAACATTTTAAACAAATAAAAATGAGTAAATAAAAAGTAGTTCTCGGGGTTGGGGATTTGGCTCAGTGGTAGAGTGCTTGCCTAGCAAGCGCAAGGCCCTGGGTTCAGTCCCCAGCTCCGAAAAAAAGAAAAGAAAAGAAAAAAAAAAGTAGTTCTCTGTACAGCTACAGTGGACATTGGGGATAGAATTATCTTAAGTATTGGGGAACCTAGTAATCCCCTGTCCTTGGCAAGCTCTTGGGGCAGACAGGCAGAGCCTTAGTCAGCTTTGCTGTTGGCTCTTCTGTTTGTCTACTCCACATGATGCTTAGGCGACAGTAATCTGCAGTGATTGACTATTAGCTGGTCAGGCCTTTTAGGGCTGGGGTGTAGCTCAGTCAGTGGTAAAGTGCTTGCCTCAAACGCACAAAGTCTTAGGAGATGATTCGGGGTTTTAAACCAGTTTTAACTGAACAAATGCCTTTTAGTAATGTAAATGGACAAGGCCTCGGGCTGGAGAGATGACTGGGGGTGGGGGGTGTGAAGAGCACTGACTGCTCTTCCAAAGGTTTTGATCTTAAAAAGGACAGGGTATCCTTGGGTATCCTCAGCATCAGCCTGCAAAAGAGAAAGTTATGTCCTGCTCATCTGCCTCAGAAATTAGGGCGCACACCAGTCTGTCACTGTGTAGGTACGAGTGGGAGTCGTTCGTATGAGTTTCATCAGTGCTGCTTTCCTTTATGTCTCACGGTTTGTAGTTTAGAGTCCTAGATACGTACCCGGAGAGTCCACCTATCGTCCAGCTCTGCCGCCAAGGCTAGAACGCTTTATCTCCGTCGTGGTAGGTTTCCTAGGAGTATTGGGCCCTGGAACCTTGGCTGTGGCCTTTACTTGGCTTGCCTTCGGTCTGGCCTTACTGCTTTTTGTTTGTTTGACCACTATTCGAGTTCCTTAATCGAGCATCTATATTGTTTTGATTGCCCGGTATGCTCAGCGGTGTAAGGATGGCAGAGATAATCGGTCTTAAATCCTGTCCCTCAGGAGCTTTCAGTCATAAATAATGGAGAGTTGTATTTCTTTGCCTCTAATATTTTATTAAACATCTCTACTTTTGTCCTTTGTTCCTTTTAATTTATTTAGAAAAGTATTTGGTTTTGTTCCCCTTAAAATCATATCTGTTTACCTTTCTTTCAAAGTGGATCTCATAAAATTCTTTTTTTTTTCTTTTTTTAAGATTTATTTATTTGTTGTATGTGAGTACTCTGTCACTGTCTTCAGACACACCAGCAGAGGGCACCAGATCCCATTACAGATGGGTATGAGCCACCATGTGGTTGCTGGGAATTGGACCCAGGACCTCTGGAAGAGCAGTTGGTGCTTTTAACTGCTGAGCCATCTCTCCAACCTGATAAAATCCTTTTTAAATATATACATACGTGTGGTTGTATTTCTGTTTAGAAGTCAGAGGGCAACTGTGTGGAGTTAATTTTCTCCTTTCACCCTTATATAGGTCCAGAAATCAAACTCAGGTCCTCAGGCTATTGTATCAAGCACCTTCCCCATCTGAGCTAGCCAGCCAATCCCACAAAGCTACCCCCTTCTTTTGTTTTTGTTTGGTTTCAAGGCAGGGTTTTTCTATGTAGCATTGGCTGTTCTAGAATTGACACTGTAGACCAGGCTGGCCTTGAACTCAGACATCTTCTTGCTCTACCTCTGTCTCTGGGATAAAAGGCATGCATTACCAATGCCTGGCTAAACTTCATTTTTTTAAAAAAGATGATTTTTACCTTAATCTCAGTATTTGCTAGTTAGTTTGCTTGTCTATTTCTGAGACAGGGTCTCACTATGCAGCTTTAGCTGTCCTGGAACTCACTACTTAGACCAGGCTGGCCTTGAATTTATAGACATCCTCCTGCTCCTGGCTCCCAAATGCTGACCCCATGCCTAGTATTTTTATTTTTAATTGTATGTCTGTGTGTGTGTGTGTGTGTGTGTGTGTGTGTGTGTGTGTGTGTGTGTGTGTACACATGTGAGTGTAGTGTCTTTAGAGGCTAGAAAAGGATGTCGGGTTTCCTTGGAGCTGGAGTTACAGAGCTGTGTGGTGTGATAGCATATGTCTGTAATGTCTGTACTTGAGAGGCAGAGGCAAGAAGATCAGGAGTTAGAGGGCTGTCTGAGATATAAGTGAGACCTGTGTCTAAATAAATAAACTAAAATAGAAGCTTTAACTCGTCTCCAAAGAACTGCTTCTCCCCTTCTTTGCCTTTTAAAAGTGTATCTATTTTTTTTAAAATGTTTTTTGTATGATACAAAGAGTGGGTTAACTTTTTTTTAATTTGTTGAGCAATTATCTAATTCAATACCTCATTCTGACCAGCTCACTGAGCAGCTCAGGCCGATCTCAGATTCACGGTGACCTTCCTCAGCCTCCCAAGTGCTAGGTTGTAGGTATAAGCCATTGGCCCTGGTCTACATGAACTTTTACACTCACAGAACAAAAGAAAGGCACACATCAGTGCAATTAACAAGTGCATTGAGCTATCAGGCAGGGTTACAGCAAATTGGAGACATCTTCATAGATAGAGGCTGTGACGCTATCTGAGCTTTTGGGTTAATGGAAGCGAGTGGTACTGATACATGCCAAAGGTTTACTGATAGTCATCACGTGTTAATCAGACAGACATACGTGTGGTGATGGATGGCTGCTAAGGGGACTACAAGGTAGTTTGGCTTTCTGTCTTCAACATTCCAAGTCCCCAGGCTGCTTGTTCCGATAAGTCAGTGTGCAGTCTTCAGTGTAGACTTGTTTTTAGGTCACAGTCTAACTCCCTATAAACTGATCCTTGTTGTCAGATTAATCCCTTCCTGTGCCACTTTCCCTGAGCCACTGTGTTCTTTAGATGCCACCAGCGTTTCTGCACTAACTCAGAATAAAATCCCCCCTGCTATGTGGCACAAGGGCTGGCATTGAAGTCGAGATCCTCCTGCCTCAGACACCAGAGTGCTAGAATTACAGGCATTTATTATTATGGCCAACTCTGGTCCAAACTACTTTTTTTGTTTTTACTTCCTCCCTCTTCCTCCTCTTCCTCCTCTTCCTCCTCTTCCTCCTCTTCCCTCTTCTTCCTCTTCTTCTCCCCCCTCCTCCTCCTCCTCCCTCCTTCTCCTCCCCCCCCCCTCCCTCCCCCTCCTCCTCCTCCTCCTCCTCCCCTCCTCCCCTCCTCCTCCTCCTCCCCTCCCTCCTCCTCCTCCTCCTCCCTCCCCTCCTCCCTCCTCCTCCTCCTCCTCTCCTCCTCCTCCTCCTCCTCCCTCCTCCTCTTCTTCTTCTTCTTCTTCTTCTTCTTCTTCTTCTTCTTCTTCTTCTTCTTCTTCTTCTTCTTCTTTTTGGAGTTAGTGTTTTGCCAGGTAGCACAGATTGACTTCAGATTGGCAGGTGTCCTCCTTTCTCCCAGGATTATAGGTTTCAAACACATGTCTATTGCAAGTTCAGACACTGTTGTGGGTTTTTTGTTGTTTGTTTGAGACAGGGTCTCATGTATTCCTGAAACTCTCTGTGTAGTTGAGGCTGATTTCGAACTTCTGATCTTCCATTTACTAAGATTACAGGTTTATTCCACAAGCAGGAGCTATCATGCTTGGTTTATGTAGTGTTGGGGATTGATTCCAGGACTTCACACATAGGCCAGCGTGTTACCAATTGAGCTACATCTCCATCTCTAGTTATACCTAAACCAGTTTGCTGTTTATTGTATATAACCTGTTCGTCATTTAATATATGATGTGTGTGGTGTGTGTGGGAGGAAGTACATAGTACATGTGTGTCAGGGTGCTCACGTGGAGGTCAGAGGACGGCTTTGTGGAGCCATGCGCATCTTTTTAAGTTAACTAAAATGAACAGTTCCGTTCCCCAGTCACCTCGGCAGCATACATGACATCTGGATTCTGTGTGGGACATTACTGATGCTCATCTGTCCTTAATTCAGAGATTCTATGAGCTAAGCCTGTTGCTACTACGATCAGTCTTCTGAATTTCAGATTTAGGTAATAAACTTCCCACTCAACATTTTCTCTCTCTCTCTCTCTGTGTGTGTGTGTGTGTGTGTGTGTGTGTGTGTGTGTGTGTGTGTGTGTGTGTGTAATTTTATTTTTATATGTATAGGTGTTTTACCTGTTTAACCAGAAAAGGGTTACAAATCTCGGGACTGGAATTACAAATAATTGTTAGCTGCCATGTGGGTACTGGGAATTGAATCCAGGTCTTCTGAAAGAGTAGCTGGTACTCTTAACTGCTGAGCCATCTCTCTAGCCCCCCATATGTATTTTAAACTTAATGTGTCCAAAAACTATCTTGATAACTTTTGTCACTGTAACAATTGAACAAGTGCTTTGTATATGCTAGGCAACTGCCCTATACCACCAGCCCTATCCTCTCCCCCTACACCTAATCTGTCTTCTCTCCTTCACCCCATCTGTCTTCTCCCCTATACCCCACCTCTGTCTTCTCCCCTACACCCCATTTCTTATTTATTTAATGTATATTACAGATGGTTGTGAACCACCATGTGGTTGCTGGGATTTGAACTCAGGACCTCTGGAAGGGCAGCCAGTACTCTTAACCACTGAGCCATCTCTCCAGCCCTATATCCCATTTCTGTCTCCCAATCCTAACCTCTTCCCACAAAGTCTATTCTTTCACTGCTTTGCTCTAACATGTGCATATGCCACAGTGAATATGTGGAGGTCAGAGAACAGCTTGAGGCCTGTCTTTGCCTTTTACTGTGTTTGAGGCAGGGTCTTGTTTGTTGTCTGCCACTATGTACTCCAGGCTAGCTCATGCTCTTCCTGGGATTCTCCTGATTCTGTCTTCCATCTCCCTGGTAGAATTTGAACTCAGGTCCTCATGTTTGCATGGCAAGCACTTTATCCACACAGCTGTTGCCCCAGCCCTGATCTTGTATTTTTTTTTTTTTTTAATAATTTTTTTTGGTTGTTTTCTTGTACTACTGGAGGTTGATTCCAGGACCTTTAAAGCCAGGTATGTTCTGTATTGCTGTGTCCATCCCTTTCCTTCTCCATTTGTTTAAGCTAATAACTCACTCATCCTTGACTTCTTTCTTAAATCCTTCATCCACTCAGCGTGCTCATCCTAATCCTGATCACGTCTTTCTGCTGCCCTCGCCTACGTTATTCTGCGTCACTCAGACTAATAGAATAGCCTCTTCACTGGTCTCATTGTGTCTGAACCTGTCTCTCTACACAAGTCTTGCCACCCACTATAGCATCATCTTTTGAAATCTAAGTTACTTCATCTCTTAATTACAAAAATTCTTCAGTTGAGACATAGTCTCTACAATGCCCAAGAAGACCCTATGGAGTCTGTCCTGCCCCCATCTCTCTGATCTGTTTACAGAATCATCTTTCCTGGTCATAGTCACTTGCCTGACTCTTTTGCTTATTCACATTGTGGTGCTCTGCTGATAGCACTCTTCTACCTGTGAGATAAGGGATGGTTTTACTGAGAACATAGGATTTGAACCATAAAGTTTGGTGAATGGGGTATAGTTGGTAGACTTAGAGGTAGACAACATGGGATTAGCAAAGACTAAAAGAAGCAGGAAAACTCGTAATATCATTAATAGACAGTAAGATTTTTATCCCCTAGGAAGTAGAAAGCTCCATCTACTTTTCGGTGATGACATGACATACGGACGTTATGTTTTTAGATGATTAATCTCACTGGTTTTTAGAAACTCAATTTGAAATTTAAGTAGACATCAAAGTAATGCAAATAGAGGCTAGGGATATATCTTAGTGGCGGACAGGCCTGTCACGTATGAGGTCATGATTTGAGTCCTGCTACTGGGCAGGACAGGCTCAGGGGTAGATAAACACGGATGGAGCTAGCTGGGCGCATGGGCGCACACCTGTAGTCCCAGCTGCTTTGATAGATGGGGCACGAGTCCAGGAGTCGTAGGCTGCATAGACATTGAGACACAAACACATGGAAATCTAAAAGACAAGGATAAAGAGACCCATTAGAAGATGTGTGAGAGAAGATCCTGTGGCCTATAATGACTGGCTAGGCATGGAAGGGTGGAGCCCAAGGTCTTAGAATTAATGACTTTAAGATAAGTGCGGTGTGAGGCTAGACTAGGCGGGGCTCAGAGTAGAGAAGACACAGAGATTGAGCTGCAGGCTGGGAAGAAGGCCATCTAGGTGAGATGTTGGTCCTGTCTGGCAAGTAGCTGTTTTTCTTAAGGCATGCCAACAAGAGAACAGGTTGGTCAGGTACTGCAGTGGGGCACAGTGGCACAGCCTTGTAGGCAACTGGCTTTTGCCTTCAGAAAGATGGATGGCACGGGGCTTCTCAGGATACTGGACAGGACTAGACAGTCCTTAATCACCTAGGAAGGGAAATAAAATGGAGGTCCAGTTCATACATAGGTAGTAGGGGAAGGAGTTGACTAAAAGGTCAAAGTTAGGTTAATGAGTACTAAGAACTGCTGAAGTTTCTTTAATTCCCACTGCTTGAAGGTCAGACATGGGTGTAGAAGACCCTAAACTAAGAACGACCTCTGACGTAGGTGAAGTAGGTCCAACTGTAAGATCCTAGCTGTTCTTGGTACTGTTAATCATGAAGGTTTAGTGGTTAATATTTATTGAGTGCCGTTTATACAT
Source organism: Rattus rattus (assembly GCF_011064425.1). Lineage (NCBI taxonomy): Eukaryota > Metazoa > Chordata > Mammalia > Rodentia > Muridae > Rattus > Rattus rattus. Next base: position 36,441,370 of record NC_046155.1, read on the forward strand.
TATACACTTGCACATGTTGTTTAGTGGCCCCTAGAGTTCTTCAGGAGAGTAGTGCTGTTAGTCCTCCTTTTCTCTGTAAAGAGGCTGGTGCTCAAAGGATTGGATTAAATTGATACATAGTAGGTGGCTCGGCCAGATAGGAATTCAGCTGCGCTCATGTAGGTGCCTCAGGGCTTAGCTGTCATTACGTCACTTCCCTGAAGGTAGCTTGGCATCTTTGGTGGAGATGGGAAGTCAGATGGTGAGGTTGTTTTGGAAAGGACATACATAGTGGTCTGAGTTGGAAGTGGACGATAGGTGGGGAGACTGGCTAGAACCATTGAAATATGACTGGCCTTTGGCAAGAATGTGAAGGTGGTTTCTCACAGTGGGTGTAGAGGTGAGAGTATGGATGTCCAGCGTGGTTGTACAGAAAATATTTATGGAGAGATGTAGAGGGTACATCCTTGAGGAATGCTGCTGTTTAGGGATAAAGAGGAAATGAATGTGGAGAGCTTGGGAGTTCAGAGGACAGATGTACGCTTAGGTGTTTTAAAACCTACTTCACTCTTAAACTCTTCACCCTTCTTTCTAGCCCTCCAACCAAAGGTAGGAGAGAAAGATGGTTAACAGGACAAGGGCGATGTGGACCTGTTAGAAGCAGTTCTGTAGGGACAAACCTGCTAGAAGTAGTTCTTTTTTTTTTTTTTGGTTCTTTTTTTCGGAGCTGGGGACCGAACCCAGGGCCTTGCGCTTCCTAGGCAAGCGCTCTACCACTGAGCTAAATCCCCCAACCCCTAGAAGTAGTTCTTTAGGGACAAAACCAGTCTTCATTGTCAGGATAGCAGCAGTCCAGCCCAAAACACCAAACACGGATCGGTAGCAGCAGTTCCATCCAGAAGAAGCTGTGAGGCTCCATCATATCAGCACTAGTGTGTGGAAGCGACAAGAAGCAGCAGGAATACCAGGAGGAGTGGGGTCAGCCAAGTGTTGCAAGGTGGACCAATGCAAGAGTGGCGTTCACTTCTACTCTTTCAAAACATCACTCATGTCCTCTCAAGTGTCTGCTTCAGCAAAACATTCTCTCATCAGACCACATCCAGAAAAGTATCACATGACACAACTGAGTTTGCAAAGAAACCAAAAATGTCCACTTCAGACAGAAGATGATAGCAGAGGTTGAATGGTAGATGTGCTCAGTCAGACGGGCTTGATGAGAAATGGGATATTGAGAAAAGATAAAAGACCATTTTGTTGGTCATCAGCAAACAGTAAAGGATAGAAGGCAAGTTTCATGGGATCTGACACAGTCATTCTGAAGAACAAAAAATGAGATACTGTTTGGAAAAATCAGATATTGGGAATGAGCAGGCTTGAGCAAAAACAAGGAGGGTAAGGGAGTCTGTAGGTGTCAAGAGCAAGGAGGGTAAGGGAGTCAGTAGGTGTTAAAGGAAGAAGTTAGTGGAGAAGAAAAGCCTGAGAAGAAGAATGGGAAATCTTGGGGGAGTAGATGCGAGGGAAGAAGTAAAGACCTCAGTAATTCACACTGACATAATTGAGAAAGGGTGATGGGCTTGGTGACACTCACCTGGAGGCAGAGAAGGAGGGTCAGGAGTTTGACGGTAGGCTGGCCTGGCCTACATGAGACTATGTCCTGAAACAAACTAGAGGGAGAGGTAGTGAGTGAGGCCTTTCTAGCAATTTCTGCATTCTGCCATTTTTCTCTATGCTGTTGTATATTCCAGCTTCCAAGGTGTTAGGTATTTTTAAGGAGTACTACCAGGGTCCAGTAGTGAGCACTGGGCCTGATCTGCTCAGCTTATAGGATACCTGGTTTTAGGACATTTCTTTTTGGGACAGGAGTTCAGAAGGAGCAAGGGTCACCTTTGGGCTATCCCCAGTACCTAGCCCAGGGCTTGGCATGTGCGGGCATCCATTTAGTATCTAAATCTGTCTGTCTGTGGTCCTGGGTTGTTTCAATTCCGGGTGCTTTGAATCACAAGATTTTTATTTTGTTTATTTTTAATGAGTCAGAGTCTTCCTGTGTAGTTCTGCTTGTACTTACTGTGTAGCCTAGGCCAACTTTCAAGCCTGAAGTCTTCCTGATTCAGCCACCCCAATGCTGGGATGTATCCTGTATTGAACATTTTCCAGGAGTGCTCACTCACCAGGCTCTTGGTCATTGGAAGAGTTGAGACACAGTTACCGTGCTGGCCCCTCAGTCACATAGTTGTCTCATCGATCAGCTGCTTTTCTGCTACCTCTAGGGTTTATTTATCTGGTTCCAGAACCACGGCCTGACTTGTTTGTGGCAAAACTTCAGGATGTTGGAAAGTTGCTGAGTCTGTGGGATGCCAAGATATTTTTGTCTCTGAAGTAACTGAGCACACAGTTGGGTCAGAGGGATTGAGGTTTTGACCTTGGCTCTTGATCTGATCATTGACTTCTTCAAGTTCTCCGATGCAGAGGCAGGCAGCTTTTCTTTTTTTTTTTTTTTTTGGTTCATTTTTTCGGAGCTGGGGACCGAACCCAGGGCCTTGCGCTTCCTAGGCAAGCGCTCTACCACTGAGCTAAATCCCCAGCCCCAGCAGGCAGCTTTTCTTTGGGATCAGCGGAAGACTCCATGGTGTTCTGAGTAAGTGTATTCCACAGAGGAAGGAGGATGAGAGGCACCAGGTGACATTTACAAGGCTGTGTAATTTGTATAGGACTGTAAACTTTGGGCTTGGTCAACAGCCGAGTTCTAGGATATGATGCTCCGGGCCACACAAGGCTTTGGGGGAAGCTGGACCTGTAAATCCATGCTGTTGAGTAGAAGGAAGGAAGAATCAGAGATGGACTGTGAGAAAGACCAAGGCCTTTAAGGACTACTGTTTGCACTGTGGCAGGGGCAAGCCCAGGGTCAAGTGCTATGCCACTGAGCTGTGGCCCAGCCAAGAAATAAGTTTTCCCAATGGTGACATATGTTTCAAAATTGCTAAGAAAGTAAAATTCAAATGCTTTTGCCACAAAATGATAAAAATATGAGGTAATGATATGTTAATTCATTTAATCATTCCATAGTGTATGCATATGTGAAAATATCACATTGTAGCTATATATATATATCAAAAAGCAAAAGAGAGGGAAGGAAGAAAAAGAAAGTTAACACTGGTGTGCTACTGCCACTCAAACCTCAGGTCTTCCTCTGATTTTCCAGTCGCCACTGTTGGATCATTTCTTAGAGACCTTAAATGAAGATGTTCAGCTCAGAGTTTGTGTTGTCTTTTGTTATGGATCCTTTTAGTCTTAGACAATAAAGTCCCCACAGTCTTACTTTACCTTTTAAAACCTTGACTCGAGCTCACACACCTCGTAGAATGTTCCCAGTTTGGGTTTACATATTTCTCCTGGTTTCATGTAGTTTTCCAGCTTCTGAGAGTCTGCCCAGGCCTGATGCCAGTGTTCTCACTATGTGCTAGCAAATGGTATCTGGCGTTTACTGGTCTCCTTACTGACTTTGATCAATTTCACAGTTCATCCTTGCCTTCTTTCTTATATAATTATTTTTTCCTTTTGTTATCTTTCGGGAAACTACTTTAAAACTACTAATACATTGGTTTTTTTTTAACTATTAATTTGTTTTATTTATTGTTTTATCTTTGAGACACAGTCTCAATATGTAGCTGGGACTGGCCCTGTGTGAGGGGTGTGTGTGTGTGTGTGTGTGTGTGTGTGTGTGTGTGTGTGTGTGTGTCTGTCATGTGTCCTGCCTCCTGTGTGGAGGCCAAGGGTGATGTTGTTTAATTGCTCACCAACTTACTTTTAATGTGGAGCTGGCTGGCCAGCAAGCTTCGTAATCACCCCTTACCCTATACCCCAGCAGTAGATGAGTATTACCATCCCTGGCTTTGATGTGGGTGCTGTTTGGACTCATGCCCTTGTGCTTACACAGTAGGCACTTTATCTACTACACCTTCATGAATCAAGCCCCTGCTCTTGATTTATGATCATGTTTGTGTGCACATGTTCACGTGTGTGTGTTTATAGTGTGGAGGCTGGAGGTCAACATGTCTGCCTCTATGGCTCTTTATCTTACTGTTTGAAATGGGGTCTCTCACTGACTTTGAAGAGCACACACTACCCCCAAGATTAGCTGGGCAGCTCCAGGAATTCTCCTCTGCCTCTCCAGTGTAGGTACTACCATGTCCAGTTTTTGTCAAGTGGACGCTTGGGATCTGAGCGTAGGCTCTCGTGCTTGCATGACAAGCACTTTATCAGCTGAGCTGTGTCTCCAGATCCCCATAGAGGTTTCTGCCTATGCAGTTTTGTTTTCTGAGACGGGCTTATGTAGCCCTGGCTAGAGTCAGACTGGCTGTGTACTGAATGACCTTATTAGTCCAACACTCAAATTGTTCCAAATATGGGCATTGGCAGTCTGAATGCTAGCTTCTGTCCTTTGAATGTCTAATCATTCTGTTAGCACTTTATCATCTTTTGGTCCCTAAGGAGTTCCAGGTTTATTAGTACTTATTCTAGTCATTGGTGTCAACCATTTCTTCAAGGAGCCATGGCTGTTTTTAGTGGAGAAACCAAAATTAGAAAGAAGTTCTTGGTGCTACAGACACACTTTGCTGTTCAGGGAGGAAAGAATCAGAGCCTCGGGCCCTCGTGGTGGGCAGAACACAGATCAGTGTCTACAAATAAAAAAAAAAAAAAAAAAGGAACTTGAGCTATAATATCTGTGTCCCGTGGTAGGACAAGGACAGCACCCTCTTCCTTGGCAGCCCAGTAGGAGAGACAAGCCCTGAGTCAAGTGCAGAGGTGTAACCAGGGAGGGCCTGCAAGAACACTGCAGATGTGTGCCAAGTTCAAAGGTTATGCGTAAACGGGCCAATCACTCACCAGTGGTGTGGAGTGACAAGAGCCTGAGGAGCAGCTCCACAGGATGTGGCAGGAGTGGCCTTGGTCTCTCCTATTGAGGGTGCTGTCCTTGTCCCCCCACCCCCCAGGGATACAGATATTATAAGGCTCAAGTTACTTATTTTAAACACCCTTACAGTTGAAAATAGAGCTCAGGACAGTCCTAACTCTGCGTGTTATCTATGTAATCCAGGGAGCAGAGTGAAGAAGAAAGGGATGGGAAGCTGAAAACATTTGTATCTTGCTTCTTTTCTCTGTTAATTAGCTTTGCTGTGAGATGGACAGTCAAAGGCGGGGAGGGGCAAGAACAAGTTTGGTTTGGAGCCTATAAATTCAGTGAGCAGAGAATAGTGCCTTCCAGTCCAGTAAGCTTGACTTGGCAAAGAATATACGCAAAGAGCAGAGGTGACTTGCTCTCCTGTTACCTATAAGTAACCATCCTTCTAGAACTGTGTAGTCTGTAGGTAAGTTAAAATAGTGAAGCGGTTACGAGCATGGCTCTGTGTGTAAAGATTTGGATTTGGTTCCTAATCCCCCATTTAATGCCTGTGTGACTGTAGCCGAATAACTTCTCCGAGGACTCATTTCCCAGGATCTGTCTGTTGGTTCACTGCAAGGCCCTAACTGAGTGGCATCCCGTAGGGTCAGTCGGTACATGCTCCCACGGGGTCTGTGCTCCTTTTTAAGGTCCACCCTAACTCATGTCCTAGACTGTGCATTCCAAGACAAGTTCCTATAGATCTTCCCTTTCCTTCATGCTCAGCTTTCTTCCTTCTCATTTAAGCCTTTTCTGTTTAGATGTAGGTAGGTAGGTAGATTGGAGTTTATGATAGTTTCTTCATTTTGATGAGACTGTCTCCTGGTCTTAAGCTTATGGAATTGGTTGTGATGGTTCTCATTCCTTATTTTTGAGGACAAAAAAGCAGAGCTGGGAAGGATACTCTTTCACCCTCGGTCTGGTTGACATTTTGAGCCAGGTTAATCCCTTACTGTGAGAGCTGTCATGTGCACCACAGGATGCCTAGCAGCCCCCCTGGCCTCAGCACTCGTCATTTGTGACAGTCAAAAATGTCTCCAAACATTGCCAGATGTCCCCTGGGAGGAGGTGAAGTTGTCAACTGCCGAGGACTACTGATTATAAAGTATTGCCCCACTCACAGCAGTTACACAGGAATGGCTAGTTACCTGCTTTCCTGATAGTCTGCCTGATGTTTTCGACCTCTGGAGATGACAGTATGCAGTTGGAATTTGCACGAGCCTGCAGGCAGAATGCCAGTGATAACACAGTGGTTACTGAGGCAGTCTGTTGTCATCTCACCCTTAAGGGACCACGGCAACAAAGATGGTTCTAATAGTAAGGCTGCCACTTGTCCATGCCTTCTGTGTGCCAGGCCTAATGGCGTTTACTTAAATGTATTTTACTGGAGAAGACCTATAAAACTGCCCACGTCTGATGCAGGGAGTCCCTGCTGATTTAATAACCCAAGTGAGCATTTTACTTGATTCTTTTTTTTTTTTAAATTTATTCATTTATTATATATAAGTACACTGTAGCTGTCTTCAGATCTCTTTAGAGATGGTTGTGAGCCACCATGTGGTTGCTGGGAATTGAACTCAGGACCTCTGGAAGAGTAGTCGGGTGCTCTTAACCACTGAGCCATCTCTCCAGCCCTTTACTTGATTCTTGATGAGGTGAGAAAAGTCCAATTCCAAGAGTCTGTAGTATCCCACTCAGATCTGAGGAACTAAGCGATCATTTGTTAATGATGAAATATAACTACTAAAACAGGCTAAAGGTGGTCAGTGGATTTTTCTTTTCTTTTTTTTTTAAGATTGTTTTTTAAACCATTGTTTTACAACAAGGGTGTATGTGGTATACAAAAGAGCCTTCGAGATATATCCTCTGTACAGAAATATGGGTATTTATGATTTGCTTTCCTTGGAGGCCTGTCCTGAGAGAATTAGTTACAGGTCAATAACTGGTCTAGATTTATCTTTGAATCAGTCTTTTACCTGCCTTTGCTGTTTTGGGTTCACAGAAGATCTGTAAGAAAGATAATCCATGTATACACATTAAGTGTGAACTTGAAGAAATAGAACTTTATATGATATTCTTTTGAAAGTAAAGTATTTGTGTAATTTTTTTCTTTGTTTTTGAACAGGGTTTCTCTGTGCAGCCCTGGCTGTCTTAGAACTCACTTATGTAGATCAGGGTGGCCTTGAACTCAGACATCTACCTGCCTCTGCCTCCCGAGTACTAGGCTTTAAAGGCATGTGCCACCACTGCCTCCCTGAATATTCATAATTCAAATCCTGATTGTCTGATATAAAGGTTGGAAAATATTAACTTTATGTGTATGAGTATTTTGCCTGCTGTGTGTGTGTATGTGCACTGCAAGAGTGTCTGTGCCTACAGAAGCAGGAGAGGGTGTCAGGTACCGTGGAACTGGAATTGTAGACAGTTATAAGTTACCGTGTGGGTTCTGAGAACTGAACCTTGGTCCCCTGGAACAGCAGCAAGCACTCTTAACAGCTGAGCCATCCCTCTAGCCTCTACTGGTTGAAAGATTTGAGAAAATTTATTAAAAATGTTATCATTTGGGAGGCTGGAAATATGGCTTCGTCAGTAAAGGGATTGCTCTGTGGCAGGCGTGGGGACCTGGAGCACTGATCCCTTGCACCCGAGTAACTGGGTAGCCCCTGTCTCTTAGCCCAGCACTGACGAGACTGTGGAGGTAGTGATCCCTGGAGCTCACCGGTCAACCATCCAGCCGGATTGATGATCACCAGGTTCAAAGGACCGTCTCATTCAGTGATGATGATGGTGGTTTGGCTTTTACTTTTGCTGCATTTAGTGCTTGCCACTTAATTGTTTTTTAGAGAATATCAAGGCCTTTTGTTTGTTTGCTTTTTGTGGTACTAGTAATTAAACCTAGGGCTTTGCACATACCAAACAAATACAACTGAGCTATATCCTACCCACCTTATTTTTAAATCTTTACTTAGAGTTTAAGTAATTACTAAAAGCTAGCTTTTGAAATGTGAATGACAGTGAGTTCAGATATTTAGTTTTGCTTCTTTTCCTTCGGTGTCTGTGCTGTGTCTTATATAGGCCTTTTTGCCTTTTAAAAATTGTTACTTGCTGTTTGACTAGGGTCTCATTATTTAGACTGGCTGTCCTGGAACTGTGGCTGTTCTGTGTAGATCAGGCTGGCTTCAGGCTCAAGGAAATCTACCTGCCTCTGCACCACTATGCCTAGCTCCTCACGCCCATCAAGATCCTCCTGTGTCAGCCTTTACTGCTGAGGTTCCAGGCCTGTGCCACCAGACCAAGCTCAGTTGTGTTTCCTCTCTTTTGTGTTCCATAGCATCAACAGAAGTAGTTGTCACAGGACCCAGCAGAAAGGGTTAGAGTCATTGTCACAGTCATTAGGCTATTATGTTTTAGCCTTCTTGGATTAGAATATTGGTAAGGTTTTCAGAATAACCTTTGATGATTGGTATTTATGCTAATAATTGATTTTTAAATTTTACTGTGTTTATGATGTTTTCAAAAGGACTTTTGATTGAAATGTAATATGTGTGTAGCATGATGTTGTTCTGTAAACTGAACATACCTGTGTAACCAGCACGTGAGCAGGAAGACTTCCTTGTGTTCCTTTTAATTGCTGTGCCTTCCCAAGGCAGTGGCCTTCCCGCTGAGCAAATAGCTTGGTTTGTTTTTGTCCCCGATACACATGCAGTTGTACAGCACTCATTCCTGAATCCAGCCTCTTCCCTCGACCTCACATCGTGAGGCCAACCTCACTGCTGTGTTTTGGTTTGTCCTTGGTATGTGTTATTCATTTGTGTGATTGAACCTCAGTATTTCTCTTTTTAGTCACTAGGCATTATATATAGTATTCCTATAATAATATACTCTAATAAGATTCTATGTCCATCTTAACTGAATTGTTAGGTCACAGTGTCAACATTATTATTTAGTGACAGAGTTTGGTTGTTTTTCCTTCCCCTCTCCTCCCCTCCCCTCTCCTCTCTTCCCTTCTTCTTCAGCCAGTGTCTCACTCTAGGCCAGGCCTGTCTTGAACTTGTGGCAATCCTCCTGTCCCCGTACTCTGGAGGGCTGAATTATAGGAGTGAACCTCCATGCTTTTTGCAACCGTTTTTGAGATGACTGTATGGGTTTGTGCTCCTGTAGCAGTGTATGAGTTCTGGTGCTCTATGTGTCTTCTCTGATATTTGCTGTCATTTTCTTCGATCCATCCTGGTAGCTAGTTATGCAGTGGAACTTTAGAGAGTCTGTAGGAAGAACTAGCTTGGAGCTCCTTGCAGCATTAACCTGCCACATCCACCTCATTTCGTCACCGTATATTACCCCTTTAGTAGTAGAGCTCCCCTGTGTGGGACAAGCAGAATCTGCACTAGAATTGGCAGACACTTCTGGAGAAGTGTGGAGCTGGACTCAGTCCAGAGGCTGTGTCTCTGGAATTCCAATTTTGGTCTTTAGTGCTTCCACAGCTCTTCAACATATGTAGAAGTGCGATTTTGTGATTTATCGTGACCATTTCTAGTTGAAGCTGTGTCAGTTTGTCATGATCCACTATATTCTCTGCGGGTGGAAGTTATCATTAGATTCTTGGTATTTTCCTATTAGCACAGTCCTGTTATTTGGTAATTTTTTTCTTCTTTACTATGCTTTTTTGTTTGTTTGTTTGTTTTGTTTCTTGTTTTACTTTGACTGTTTAGAATTACCAGAACAGGGTTGAATAGAACTGGTATCGTGCTGTGGGGCTGAGGACACTGCAATATTTCTGTTTCACATGAGATCGTTGCTCTTGTTTTTGTAAATGTTCTTTTTCAGATGAAAGAAATGCTTTTTAAAACTTTCATTGTGTGTGTGTGTGTGTGTGTGTGTGTGTGTGTGTGTGTGTGTGTGTGTGTGTGTCTGGGTTTGTGCTCGGGTGTATAGTGCACTTGGAGGCCAGAAGGAGGCATGGGATCCCTTGGAACTGGAGTTCAGGAACTGGTAGTCAGGAGCCATCCAGCATTAGTGTTGGGACCTGAAGACAGGTCCTCTGCAAGGGCAGTGTGTGCCCTCTTAACCGCTGAGCCAGCTCTCCAGCCCCTGCTGACCTGCTGTTAAAAACCACAATTGGTTTCATATAGTTAAATACTTATTTATTTGCCAAAGGTTATGATTCTTTTTTTTCCTGTTTGCATGGTTTCATGCATGCTTTTAAAAAACAAGTCACATATAAACCTATTATGTCTACTACAGTAATTATTTTCATACAAGAACTAATGGTTCTTTGCAGTCTCTCTGTTACACATTTCCTATTTTTAAAAAATTATACTTTATGTATAGCAATACAACTTACATATTAAACAACTATAATAGAATGGTTTTAAATAGCTTTAAACAGAAGAAAAAGGAAAATTTTCAGGTTTAAAAAAAGAACTCCCAAAAGCGAATTTAAAAATAATAATTCTTTTTCCTAAGTGGGACACTGTCATCAGTGTACTCAGTGACTAGCCACACTAAGTTCCTACTGCATTAATGGTCACTAGAGTTAGAAAGCCCAACTTTCACAGCCACTGCCTCAGAGAAATAACTCAGGTTGGATTCTTTTGGAATGTAAAAATGGTTCTTCCTGCTTTAGTACACAGAAGCTGAATTCATAGATCCACCATGGAAATAAAAGAAAACTATGTCAGAGTTGAAACTAGGAGAGAGAAAGCTTTATATATTGGTGCAGCCCGTGTGTCTGCTGCATTTTTCTTTTATGAGATAGGGTCTCATGTATCCCAGGTTTGCCTGGGACTCACTGTATAGCAGAAGATGACTGTGACCGTCTGGTCCTCCCATGGCCATCTCCTGGGTGTTTTTAGTTGCAGACCAGGTTATTTGGTGCTGGGTTTGAACCTAGGGCTTTATCCAGGCAGGCATTCTACCAACTGGGCCACATCCCCAGCCCACATTCTCCTTTCTGATGGGGCTCGTTGTGAGACCGTTTCAGGGACTCCTCTGGCCGACTTGGCACACTCTTGCAAGGCTTGCCTTTGTTTTACCTGGAGAAGGAGGGAATACTGCAAACCTCCCGTAGAGCAGCTGTTTGCATTCACCAGATTTTATTATTTGTACCTTGAAAAGGGGACTGAGGGTGGAAACTGAGAGCTGAGGAAAGCCGTGTCTGTTTGCTTAGGTACACCTTCAGCCTCTCCCCTTCCCACGCTTCCTCTTTCTCTGTAATTCCTGCTTTGCCACAAGTCAGCTCCCTGACTGACTGCAGTTGGGCAACTCACTTAATCACCAGGTTTTATTTCTTGGAGTTGAGGAAGGTGACCTTCCCAGTAGCCATGAACCACTGCATGAGGAGAATGGAAAGATTAAGCGAGCTCTGTACATAATAAGGGCATTAATAAAATGGGAGTGATGGTCGGGATCAGGTTTGTACAGTGCTGTCCACCTCATATTTTGTAGTAACCTGAAGCTGTGCAGAAGGTCCTTGTGAAGACACTTGCCCAGCCTGTAACTACATCTGTTGAAAACCCCAGGGTTAGAGTAACTGTAAGAGGCATGAGGAGAAGTTTAGTTCATTTGCCTAAACCTTTTTTCTTTAAAGACATAACTCACCCATGTATTTTATGTATGTGAGGTTTTGTCTTCATGCACACCAGAAGAGGGAATCAGATCCCACTACATATGGTTCTGAGCCATCATGTAATTTCTGAGAATTGAACTCAGGACCTCAGAATAGTCAAGTGCTCTTAACCGCTGAGCCACCTCTTCAGCCCCCTCCTTGCTTAAGCTTTATAAAGTCCCTGAAAGGTGAATTAAATGTCTCACGCTGGGAACTAACAGCTATTTACAATGAAGAACTGATCTTCAAAGTACTTTTGCCGGAGGGCTCATCTAAATCACAGCCACTCTTAATTCATTGAAGTTTCAGGTGTTGATCATTAACTCTCCCCAGAGGGCCAGAGCATAGAGCGAGAACTGCTAAGCTTCCACCTGGAACAAAGTTTCCGATTGTGGTAAGAGTGACTTAGCCCACGGGATCTTGGTCTAGCCCTGCTTTTATGGGCTGGCGGCTTACAGAGGAGAACCTGCCCTTTAGACTGAAGAGTCATGGCAGACGGTCCCCTCACACATGTGGCTATTTTTTTTTTTTTTTTTTGAGGTCCAGGAACTTATTTGATAATTGTGGTCTTAATGTAGTTAGTATGTTGAGGCGTCTTAGGCCTCCCCGTGCTTCCCGTGGGGAGCAGGGTGTTGTGTGCTGTGTTTCTGATTCTGAGTGCTTAACCCTGTGCCCTCCCCCCACATGCAGGAGTGTTGTAAGATACGGTTTTCATTTATGATTTTTCCAGTGGATGGGTGGATTCCACAGAGGGAGGTTTTGGTTTATAGAGGTAACTATTAGCATGACCACTTACCTGTTCAAGTTTACAGGTCATTATTTCTAAACTGGTTTTAACTCAAATCTTGTGGAGTGCAACTGGGATGGGAAGAGAGCAAGAAGTAAAGCAAACTTTCACAATCTATTATTAAACAAACTGGGACACTTAACGATGCACAAGAAAGACTATAAAGGTCATCCGAATGAAAGATTATTTACATAGTAACATTTTAGAAGCAGTAAAATCACATTCAGTTTAAGAGATAGGAGAAACTTAATATGCCATAAATCTGTCTGTTTCCAGCATTATAAATCTCAAGTGTCCTTCTGTGGAACACACCCATCCACTCCCCAAACCACATATTCTTGGGCCAGCAAAATGACTCGGCAGGTAAAGGGACTTACTACCAATCCCAAAGGCCTGAACCGACTCTCTCAAGTTGTCTGTCTTCTCACTTACAGACACAGACACAGACACAGACACAGACACAGACACACACACACACACACACACACACACACACACACAGAGAGAGAGAGAGAGAGAGAGAGAGAGAGAGAGAGAGAGATAAAATTTAAATTCTTAAAAACTCTTGGTTCAGGGATTTGGAAATGACTTTCTGTTACACAGAAGTGTTTTGGAAAACATGAAATCCAGGCCTTCACATGTTTTACTTCCTAACTGCGTTGTGTTTTGGGTGTGCTGGGAATGGAACCAAGCCTGGCACATGCGGAGCTCCGTCTCCAGCCGGTGACTCTCAGGTGGGGGTTCCAGGTGCACTGCAGCGTGATGAACACCGAGATTCTGGGGGTTCTGCTGTGGTCACCTGCTTCTTTCTAGTAAGAGATCTGGCTTCCTTCTTCCTTTTTCTTTCCATTCTGAGTGTCTGCTTCTCTCTCTTCTCCTAAACTGGGCTAGGTACTGCTCTTTCCTTACTTTATTATAAGGACGACTTTGTCATCAACTTAAAAGTGATGTCTGATTTTCCTGTCTGCCTGGTCTGTGTCCTGCAGAGCAAAGGCTCTGGTGTCCATATCTTTGTAGTGGTGGATGTACAGCCATTTGGTGCCAGACGGGGTCTGGGCCTTCGTGAAATGTTGGTTGGATATGGGGGTGGGTGGGCTGAGGCCCAACTCAGCAGGGTTGTAAGTGGCAACTTTTTATGAAATGATGTTGGGTACCGATTTGCCAACCCTGAGCTTTCAGCTTCTAGGGTAAGGTAGGAGACCAGCTTACTTGGAGATCTTGTTACAGTGTAGAATGTGGTGAGTAGGTCTGTGGTGAATCCTGATATTTACATCTAGACAGTCTCCCAGCAGAAGCCAGCACAGCCAGCTCTCAAAAGGACTGCGTAACGTGGTTGCCTCTTTTGTGATATAGTTGTTTTAAATTCTGAAGAAAAGCACAAAACTATGTAATTTCTAAACATGCCTCAGTTTTTTGGGGTGATGACAGGAAGTTTCCAACATATTAATATTCCTGAAGTTGACAGAAATTTTATTGCTCCTACAATTTTGACTTTGACAAGTTAAAAATACCAAATCAATGTCTGGGGAAGCATGTGAGTTAGCACTTGCTCCTCATGTAAACACTGGGATGCGCCCTTGTTGAAGACTGGGCTTATGTTAATGAGGAAGCTGAGACAGAGAGACATGTGACCTCCCAAGTATAAATATAAGTACACAGACAGGCAGTCTGTTGATGAGTCCATCAGGAGGCGTTCTCAGTTGGCTCCCCAGTTCTCTAGCAGGTAAGAGACCTCTGTGGAGAGGGTTGATAGTAAGCTGTGGAATGAGTCTTTTTGAGCATGCTGATTTGGTTTCTTCCTTCCTTTCTATCTCTCTTTTTTTTTTTCCTTTTTCTTTTTTATTTCATCAGAAAGCCACTGTATTTGATATGCAGCATTGCTAGTTGGGGCATTTTTAGCTACTCTTGATTCTGTGTGCAAATGTCTAAAAGAAGTTGCATTGGTTTTAATGTGTAACTGGAGAGTAAGTTTGTCCCTTTTTTTCTCAGCTGCACAAGGGCTACAACTCAGGTACAACTTCAGTGTCCAAGGGCTTACATGTCTGTGATGGAGTCCAGTCTCTTAAAAGTCCTGTTTGCTGGGCCTGAAACTGTCAGTCTCCTGGAATTCTGTGTCCCTGCTTCCTGCTTTCTGTTTTACCGTGTGGAGGTTGAACTAGGATCTTGCTACGTTACCCAGCCTGCCCTCTGACTCGTTCATCCTGCTTTGGCCTCCTGGTTATTAGGATTACAAGTGCCTGGCACAATCTAAACATGTATTTTTCTACAAAATTTAAATGTGGACAGGGAAACTGAAAACCTGCAAGGAGTGCCATATATGTTGCTCATGGTTGGATTGAGTCTTTCTATAATGAGGTGGTGTCTGATTTAATTTTTTGAGGCAGGACGCCATGCAGGTTGGCCTTGGATTCCAAACAGAGCTTCTTATGTATTGAGAATGGTCTGTGTCCACAGCCTGAAAGCTGGGCTTCCAGGCTTAAATGCTTCCCTCACCTCTCCTAGTGGTTTTTTTAAGCCCCCAGAGAACGAAACAGTGTGTAGTATTAAAGAGAGCTAGATCTAGTCTTTCTACTGGACCTTAGAGGGAAGTCTGGACACCATATTTCAGATCACTGGTAATCCTTACATCTCCTAAAGAGAACACCGTGGGCAAGTTAGGAGCAGAAGCTGCATGTAAATGATGGTAGTGGCAGTAACAAACCCTTCAGGTTTAGCTTCCACCTAAATAAAGAGAAGCATCATTAGCAGCCTGCCCTCTGCTGTGGGGAAACCTTGCTGGGAGGGCGAGGCACACTGTGTGGTGCACACTGAACTGCTTATTTGTTTTGTTTTGCAACAGTGTCTTACTATGTAGCCCAGGCTAGCCCAAAACTCTGTATATAGACCAGACTAGCCTCAAAGTCACAGAGATCTGCATGCCTGTTTCCCAAGTGCTAGGATTAAAGGAATGCATGGCCATGCGCGTTTCCCTTCCATTCTTCCATCTCTATTTCTTCCACCCACCCCCTTTTTCTTTGGGGGACAGTTATTTGGTAGCTAGCATATGATATCTAGTTAGAGTAGTCTCTCCCCTATTATATATCTTTTCTCCTGTTTTTGATATACAGTCTTTCTGCCACTAGATTGGAATTCAGTTCCCTCCACCCCGACCCCGGTGCTGGGTACCGAATCCTTGCACTTAGTGTGGAAGACACCTAACCTATGCTTAGCTGTACTGGTAACAGTTGAAATCTTTAGGCTTTTTGAGATGAGTGGTGAGTGGGGAGGGGTCTGAGGGGCATAGACGAGGAGGTCTTAGGGCATAGTGTGTGTGCAGTGAAGGGTGGGGAAGGTCTGGGTATCTAACCACTGCAGATCTTTTGAACCTCGGCCTCAGTTTTGAAATTGTAGGTGTATACTACTACTCCTGCCTGGAAAGTAACATTTCTAAACCGTGATTCTTTATTGAACTCAAAGTTTTTGAAACAATGTACTAGAGGCATTTGCTACTTTTAAACAAAATTGTCTTTTGAGAATTAAGTTATCTGGACTTGTTACCTGAAACGTCCATGTGCCCTCATTTGGAGTCTTAAACTCGCCATCTTTGTTATTCTGAGCTGTGTTTTGTGTTCAGATATTTTATCTTTCTTATGAATTCTTGCATTATGGCTACTGACATAGGAAATAGTCGTTAGTAATGGTATTTCGTTGGGGCATAGTGGAACATATTGGTGCTGCTTGGAATCCTAGCACTTGGGAGCATCAAGGATCAGGAATTTAGTGTCATCATCAGCTACATATTCTAGAAAGAGGCCAACCTGGGTTACAGGAAACCGTGTTAAAGCACACAATACAACCCCATTCCCCAAACAGGTGTCTCATTTCCAAATTATCCCCCCAACCCCGTGTGTGAGTGTGTGTGTGTGTGTGTGAGTGTGTGCGTGTGTGTGTGTGTGTGTGTGTTGGAACTAGAGGTTGATGTAGTGTGTATTCTTTAGTCAATGCCCACCTTACTTTATTTGTTTTATTTGTGCATATCTGAGAGGATAAGTGTGAGCTATGGTGGACATGTAGAATCAGAGGGCAGCTTGCAGGGGTTGGTATGCTCCTTGGATTCCAGGGGTTGAGCTTAGATTGGTTTGGTGGCAAGCACCCTACTGAACCATCGAGCTCCTACCCCATCCTGACTTATTCATTGAGGCAAGGTCTCTCAGTCAAACCTAGAATTCCCGTCTGATTAGTCTTGCTAGCTAGCTTGCTTTGGAGATCCGCTGACTCCGCCTTAGAGCCTGGATGTATAGCAGTGTTCCCTTGCCTACCTGCATTGACTTGGGCTCTGAGGATCTGAACTCAGGCCCTCAAGCTTATATAGCCAGTGTTAAATCCCCTCGACCCTTGTCTTGAGGTGTTAATACAATGTTTTATCCAAAATAATGGTTACTGGTTGAGCTCCAGGTACCTGCTTGTCTCTGCACCCCCAGTACTGGGGTTAGAGTGGCCTGCAGCACCCAGCTTTTACATTTATCTCAGGGATCTGAACTCAGTTCCTCATGCCTGTATGGTAGGCATTTTATAGACCAAGGCATCTCCCTGCTCTCAGTTTTGTATTTTACATTAAACCATTTATTTTATCTATCCATATGGGTGTTTTGTCTGTGCATATGCATGTCTGTGCAGCACATACATGCCTGGTCTCTGCAAAGGCCAGAAGAAGGCATTGGATCCCCTGGTACTAGAATTATAATCATCAGTTGTGAGCTACTGTGTGGGTGCTGGGAATTGAACTCCTGACCTTCTGGAAGAATAGCCAGTGCTCCTAAGTGCTGAGCCGTCTCTCCAGCCATTACTTTGTCTTGTTTTGTTTTGTTTTTTTTTAAGAAAATATTTGCATTCTGAACCAGAGCAATGCCATTTTAGCATTGCTTGTATAAATCATGATGTGGCTGAGGCTTTTGTTTTATGTGTATGCTTTGTCTGCATGGTGTGTGTGCCCCACAGTGTGCCTGGTGCTGTGGAGGCCAGAAGAGGCCACAGCGCTTGAGTTACAGGTGTTTGTGAGCCACTTGATGGGTTCTGGGAATGAAACCTGAGTCTAGATGCTCTTAACCACGGTTCTACATTGTGTGAGCTTTAAAATCAGCACAATGCATTTAATATTACTTATAGTATTGATCTTTAAAATCCCAAGTATCAGTCAGGCATGGTGATGCATAATTATAATCTTAGTTCTTAGGCAACCAAGACAAAAGGATAGTGAATTTGAGGATTGTTAGGGTCAGGCACAGCTGGCTGTTGCTAGGCGACTGTGGGGCGGAGCACCGGGCTGTTCCCAGATAGCTGTGGGGGTGGAGCTTAGACAGAATACCAAAAAGAATAGCTTTGGCTGTGTAAAGAGAACCTATCTTACAGAAACAAAACAAAACCCAGCCAAACGAAATCTAAATATCATTTCTGAAAAGAAGATATATGAGAATGTGTTAATAGCAAATCCCTTTGGTTTACCAGCTTTTATTCTGATATTCAGAGAGGAATGCATTCTGTTAAAAAATTAGGTTAGACTTTTCTCTTAGTGCCTAAGGCTCTCCCTTCCTATTTTCACATGTATGTGTAGTGTGCATGTGTGTATGCATGCTTTGCACATATGGGCACATGTATGTGTGGGGGTTGCACATGTGTATGTGTGTATGGAAGCCCAAGACTGACCCTTGATTGTTCTTCTACTTTACCTGATGGAACGAGGAGGTTTCTCTGGCAAACCCAGTTTCCCATGTGACTAGTCTTGCTAGCCAGCCTGAGTTGGGGCTCTCCAGCTCCACCTTTGGAGGATAGAATTACAGGAGAGCCACCCCACCACCCTGGCATTTCTGTGGGTGCTGAGGATCTGAACTCCAGTTCTCATGCTTACGTGGCAAGGGTGTAGCCACTGAGTCATCTCGCAAACCCATGTCCTAAGGTTTTAACACACTATTTTACCTAAATAATTGCATGCCTACTTATGTTCCCTATGGTTTATCTTTCGGTCTGGCTATTGGTCAGTTATTTGTTTTTTATTGTCATAGTGTGGATTATCTAGCCCAGGGCCTTGTGCATGCTAGGCCAGTGTTTTACCTCTGAAGTACGTCAGAAGCCCTGCTGTCAGCTTTATTAAAGGTCTACTTTTGTCTTCTAGGTAAGAAGCCAGGGTACCAGCTTAGGTTCATTTCTTCTCCGTGGTTCCAGATGTGTTTTGGCTTTACCTGTTTCAAATGGAACTAGCCAATATTTGAGGTTTAATGTTTTGTCTGTTAATCAGTTCCTAGTTTGACAAAGGTAATATCTATCTGACTTAAAAACAAGCAAACAAATGAACAAAACAGAAACCAAACTATACAGAACCCAAATCTGGAATCCCTTCATTGTACCAAACCCAAGAAGCTCCCTGTAGGGTTCCATTTGCCAGCACTTCTCTTTTCTGTCACTGCCTCCAGCCTCCCTGAGGAAGAAAGGGAAGACCAGGCCGAGGAAGTCCTTTGGTGAGGTGTCTAGATCCCGCCTGTCCCAGCAGCGCTTTAGCATATATAAAATCACTTGCGCTCTTCCCAGCTTTCCACTGATTTCATGTCCTGGCTTTTGTTGCTTTCATAATGCAGCTTGTTTGTCTTGTTTTGAAATATTTCAGGGCATTGTTCTTCGTGGAGGCTATTCCACATATCTGAGCATATGTATGTTCCTGATCAGCCTTATCATGGGATCCATCAGATTGAGCAATTTGGCTGATTCAGTAGATTCTTACACAACTTCTTACCGTACTCTCTAGCAGGGAGTCAGTATGAAAGCAGTTACTGGTAATTAAAGACCCCGAGGCAGGAGCACACTGACCAGATCACCCTGTATCAAGTCCCCACTGAAGTGCTCATCTCGATACAAAAGTACTGTTAACGCTCCTCTGAGAAAGGCGAGGGGAGGGGAGGAATGGCTGCACCCTGTAAGTAGCCTAGAAAGCATTCCTTAGGGCTCAGTGGGAAAGCAGGCTTAGCTGTGTGAGCCCGGTCAGCCCTCCCCAGCAGGGGCTGCAGCTTCTGCAGCCAGGTAGGTGTTTGCTTTGTTTCTGCTTTGGATGATGTTATATTAATTAATTACCTTGATGCTTGCTTGCTTCCTTGCTTCCTTCCCCTTCTTCCCCTCTCCCTCCCCCTTCCCCTTCCCCTTCTTCCTCTCCCCCTTCCCCCTCCCCTTCCCCTTCCCCTTCTTGGTTTGTTTTTTTGAAACAGGGTTTCTCTATGTAGCTCTGGGGGTTCTGGAGCTCACTCTGTAGATCAGGCTGGCCTCAAACTCTGAGATCAGCCTGCCTCTGCCTCCCAAGGGCTGGGATGTGCCACCAACTCTTTATTTCTTCCTTTATTCATCCATTTACACCCTCCCTCCCTCCCTCTCCTCCCCTCTACCCCCTCCCTTCCTCCCTTTTTTGAGCAGTTGCTTTATAACAAATGTCTTTTCTTTCCAGATTCCCAAAACAAATTTACAGCACAATGAATAATCCAGCCATCCAGAGAATAGAAGACCATATTGTCAAGTCTCCTGAAGACAAACGGGAATATCGTGGACTAGAACTGGCCAATGGTATCAAAGTGCTTCTCATCAGTGATCCCACCACGGACAAGTCATCAGCAGCACTCGACGTGCACATAGGTACAGTTTAGTCTTGTGGGCCATCCCCCGGCAGTAGTGTTTGATAGATGGTGCTGTGAGTGTAAGAACCCAGTAGTTATGACAGATTTGGCTTTTCTTACTATTTTTATTATTTTTGCTGTTTGTTTTGGTTTTGAGACAGGGTCTTACTCTGAAGCCCAAGCAACCTGAAATTCACTGTGTTGCCCATGTTGGCCTCAAATCTGACATAATCCTCCTGCTTCTCAAATGCTGGGATGATAGACTTACGTCACCAGGCCTGCTTGTGCTGTGTTAGTGCAGGGTCTCACTGTTCACCCAGGTTGGCCTGGAACACAGCTAATAGAGTCCTGTTAGGCTTCCAGCTTGGGTGATGTAGCAGCGAAGAACTTCATTCCATCCTTTAAGCCAGGTCTTATTTCTCTGGTATGCTTACCTTGTTATTTTATAGATCCTTGAGTACACGTTTCTTCTGTATGTGCTATCACTTCAGCCCTATTATCTCCTACACATATATATGCTAAATGGAAAATACTTGTTTTTAATAGTTTTTTAAATAAAAGCTTTAATTTAGTGACATTTTAGTATTGAGGAAAAAGGTAATATTGAGCAAATAACTACTGCTTACCTTTATTTTCATTTATTTTTTTAAAAAATTTATTTATTTATTATAAATACACCAAAAGAGGTCGTCAGAACCCATCACAGATGGCTGTAAGCCACCATGTGGTTGCTGGGATTTGAACTCAGGACCTCTGGAAGAACAGTCAGTGCTCTTAACCACTGAGCCATCTCTCCAACCCAGCTACTGCTTACCTTAATGAGTGTTTTGCAAGTATTTAATTTGTTTTTTTCTTTGTTTTTTTGTTTTTTGTTTTGTTTTTCCAACAAGGTCTCTGTTGTGTAGCCTTGGCTGTCCCAGAACTCACTGTGTAGACCAGACTGCAAATATCTAATTTGTATTCAAAGGACAAAGATAGGAATATATAAAAGATATAACCAAGGCAAAAGAAGTAAAATATTCTGCTTTAAATGGCACAGCTTTGCTGGGTGTAATGGCACATTAGCAACTGGGAGCTGAAGGCAGGATGCTTACCGCAAGTTGAAGACCAGCATGGGGTGCATAGAAAGACTGTACCTCAAAACAGCAGCAAATAGAAAATTAGAAATGAGAAGCCTTTGTAACTCCTCAGACCAAGCTCCCCGGGGACATCACACAATTGGCCCATGTTGTCCCCAAAGTGATGTCCAGGTGGGAATTAGAGTCTAGGTCTTCTTGTTTACTTTCTAAATAATGGTATTTCAGAGCACCCTCACTTAACTCCCTCTGTGTATTGTCATGTTAAGAGTTTCAAACCACTTATAATTCATCTTCATTTACTAGCCTGTAACATTGAGAAATGGTTAAGTCTCTGTGTGTTTTCTCTTTCAGGGTCACTGTCAGACCCTCCAAATATTCCTGGCTTAAGCCATTTTTGTGAGCATATGCTGTTTTTGGGAACAAAGAAATATCCTAAGGAAAATGAATACAGCCAGTTTCTCAGTGAACATGCTGGGAGTTCAAATGCATTTACCAGCGGAGAACACACCAATTATTATTTCGATGTTTCCCATGAACACTTGGAAGGAGCCCTGGACAGGTAATAATGAATACCTTGCAAATTACTGAACTTTGTATAGTTATGAACATTAATAAACATAGTAATTATTGTTTTATGAAGATGACGCCACTGTTTTATAGTTTAACAAAGATATTGTAGGTCTGGTGGTCAGCTGGGGGCAGGCCCTTGCCACCAAGCTTGTTGACCTGAGTTTGCTCTAGGATCCACATGAAAGAAGGAGAAAAATGACCCCTGCAAGCAGTCCTCTGGCCTCCATGTGCTTTCCCTCCCCTCCACCCTGCCCAAGATAATCAAATAAAGCAGGTTTTTTTTTTTTTTTTTTTTTTTTTTTTTTTTTTTTTTTTTTTTTTTTTTTTAAGAAAAATTTTTTTTTCAGGCAGGCATGGTGGTGAATGCCCCTAACCCCCACACTCTGTTGGCAGAGGTGGATAGATAGAGCCCTGTGAGTTCCCAGCCAACCAGGACTACACCTGAGACCCTGTCTTTAAATCATCCATATGTGCTCAGTGGTGGTGCACACCTTTAATCCCAGCACCTGGGAGGCAGAGGCAGGCGGATCTTTGAGTTTGAGGCCAGCCTGCTCTACAGAGTGAGTTCCAGGACAGCCAGGGCTACACAGAGAAACTCTGTCTCGAAAAACCAAAATAATAATATAATATATTAACAACAACAATAAAATTAAATAAATATACACACACGTGTATGGTTATTTTAATCAGTACACCTCCCTACCCGCACTGTGTTTTATAAAGCAGAAAACGTAATGAGAGATGTCACATATTTACTTCATGGTAGAAAGAAAGTAATGACACAACTGTAAACTGGCCTTCAGGCCTATAAAATATTATATTGACGTGTAAAATCCTCACTCGCCCTCTCATTCTAACTGGACGCACATCTTTCACACGTGGTAAAGAACCTGTGGCAGCCTGGAGGATTGGCTCAGCTACAAGAGCACTTGCTTTTTGTGAAGATCTGGATTTGGTTCCCACCACCCACTTGGGAGCTCATAACAATCTATAACTTCAGTTCCAGGGCTTCTGATGCCCTCTTCTCCTCTCTTCTGGTACCAGACACACACGTGATGCACGTACATACATGCAGGCAAAACTCTCATAAACATTTAAAAAAAATTTAGGAATTAAAAAAAATAATCTGTGCCAATGTCACAGATCTCTTTTAGAACAGTGTTCCAGAATGCTGTATCTTAGATATTCTCTCTTTAATTTCATACTTCTCAATGATACTTACTTAGTGAATATAGAATTAAAAACAAAACAAAGCAAAATTCTGTGCACTAGTATGTGAGTGTCAGTAGTTTGAGCTGTGTGTTCGTGTGCAGGCATGTGGATGCCACAGAGTACATGTCGAGGTCAGACAACCTTGCATGTTGCTCCTTGACTTCACCACTTGAAGCAGTCTCTTGTCATTTACTACCACAGACCACACAAGGCTGGCCGGCTGCCTGCCATCTCCTGAGGAGTGCTGGGATTACAGGTTCTGGGGAATCCCAATTCAAGACTTCACCTTACACTGGAAAGCACTTAATTCACTGGGCCACCTCCCCTGCTCAGATACACTCTCTCTCCTGCTGTTTCAACTTTAAGGGTATCTTGAAAGTATTTTATGGACCAGGCTCGGTCAGGACAGCACAATTTCTTTTATTTAAAAAATTTTAAATTACTTGGATGTACTTTGTGTTTACATGGCGGTCATGCACGTGCCACAGGATGCACATAGAAGTCGGAGGACAGCTTGTGAGAGTCCCTTATCTCCTTCTGCTATGTGGATCCTGGAGATTGAAGTCAGGCCATCAGACTTGGTGACAGGCACCTTTGATGTATATGTATGTACACCAGAAGGGGGCATCGGATCCCATGGGACTACAGTTGTTGGTTGTGAGACATTATGTGAACCAGGACCTCTGGATGAGTGGTCCTGTGGAATCAGAAAGGTATATTAGTTGCCTAGAGTTACATACTATGTTATTTTTTGAATTGATGCTTATTAAAAATTCATAGGCTGTTTAGTATTTCATAAGAGCTCATAATCATGACTTAGTCAGACTGCTGTGACATACTTGGGCTTTTTCATTGCACTGCTTCTTTCTACTAATTAAAGTTTTCCTAAAATTCAGATCACACCTTTTAAAATTCAAGTCACCTAATTTGTTTGTCCTGAGGTGCCTGAGTTTTAATGAGTTCCACTGCGGGCTGCACATTTAAGATTTTTAAAATTATTTTTAAAAAATTGTATATGTGTGTATGTGAGAGAGATGTGGGGTGTGTGTGTGTGTGTGTGTGTGTGTGTGTGTGTGTGTGTAATATCTGTATGAGAGATGTGTGATGTGTAATATGTGTATAAGGGTGTGTGGTAGTATGTAGATGTATGTGTGCGATAGGACTTTCTGACTGTAATGTTTATGATGTATATGATCTTATGTGTGTGTGAGCGTGTGTCAGTGTGTAGGTTGAGGGTAGAGTATATATGTCTTAGTTAGAGTTTTACTGCTGTGAGCAGTCACCATGACCAAGGCAAGTCTTATAAAGGCTAACATTTAATTGGGGCTGGCTTACAGGAGCAGAGGTTCAGTCCATTATCCTAAAGGTAGGAGCGTGGCAGCATCCAGGCAGGCATGGTGCAGGAGGAGCTGAGTTCTACATCTTCATCTGAAGGCTGCTAGCAGAATACTGGCTTCCAGGGTGAGGGTCTTAAGCCCATGCCCACAGTGACACATGTACTCCAATAAGACCACACCTCCTAATAGTGCCATTCCCTGGGCCAAGCCTCTGCCACCCACCACAGTGCACTGGTCTTGATGATGTACAGAGGCGAGAAGACAGCTTAGGTCTGGCTTTCTCTTCTTACTGTGGCTGCTGATATCAAACTTAGATTGTTAGGCTTACATGGCAAGTACTTTTACTTGTTCAGCCATTTCACTGACTACACACTCAAGATTTGACAAAGATTTGTCTACTGCTTTTTCCTCTTTTGAGGAAACCTAAATTTCATAGACTTTTTTTTTTTTAAAGATTTATTTATTTTATACATTTGAGTACACTGTAGCTGTCTTCAGACACACCACAAGAGGGCATTGGATTCCATTATAGATGGTTGTGAGCCACTATGTGGTTGCTGGGAATTGAACTCAGGACCTCTGGAAGAGCAGTTGGTGCTCTTAACCACTGAACCATCTTTCCAATCCCCCAAACTGCTAATCTTAAGTAGACAACAGCCGTCTCTTAAGGTCACTTTTGACCTTTTGATGTTAATATATTGATATTTTCACTAATTTTAGCATCTCGGAGAGATCAATGCCTCTGCATTTACATATGCCCAATTCTGTACTTATCTTCTATTGTTTAACAGTTCTTTTTTATTTCTTTTTCTCAGAACAATGGTACTCCTCCCAACCCCCATTAAAGTGAGACATGGTCTCATTATGTCCCTGGCTTCCTAGAATTGACTGTGTAGTCTGGGCTGGCCTCTAACTCAGTATCTGCCTCCTGATTGCTGGGATTAAAGGTGTGTATCACCACACCCTGCCCTAATTTTTTTCCCCTTTGGTCTTATGCATTCTAGCAAGTATAGTATCACTGAGCTAAGTCCTCAACCCTAATTTCTTCAGATCTTATGTAATTCATATTAACTAAAAGGTTTCAAAAACATTTAAAAGCTGTTGTTTTAAAGTCTCAGTTCTCAAGGTCGTACTTCTGTTTTATGTTTTTAGGTTTGCCCAGTTTTTCCTGTGCCCCTTGTTTGATGCAAGTTGTAAGGACAGAGAGGTGAACGCTGTCGATTCGGAGCATGAGAAGAATGTGATGAATGATGCCTGGAGACTCTTCCAGCTGGAAAAGGCTACAGGGAATCCCAAGCACCCTTTCAGCAAATTCGGGACAGGTTTGTCAGCTTCATGCGTCAGTCAGCTGTGGCGCTCCTTGATCTCCTTGAGTCTCATGGGTTCCCTGCACGGTGTTTTCATAATTTGTTTCCCAGCTTTTATCCATTCAAGTATGAGTCCGCGTGTTTTGGGAGTAGAACAGTTAGGAGCTGTGCACGGTTACTCCCTGAGACTTCAGACGTGCTGTGTAGACATTCTCCACTAAGCTGCACACTGGCTCTTTGTCCTTGAAACTGGATCTTGCCCTGTAACCCAAGCTAGCCTCAAACTTCAAATCCTCGTGCTTTAGCTTCCCTAGTGCTGGAATTACGAGCAGTTACCCAGAAAGGTTATTGTGCTTTTAAAATACTTAGTTAATATAAAATATAAAACAATGATAATATATTGTGTAATATACTTATACATTTGTTTATTTTCTAAATTAATGTCTTTGAGTTTAGACACTGCTTCCTAGACATACAATAGGTCCAGAGCAATTGACTTGATTATAGAATTGTAGAAGTTATAGTTAGAGAGGTCAGCATAGTGGCTTCCTAATTGTATTCTTACAGAAATCTTCCTTCCTCCCTTCCTCAGTCTCTCCCTTCTTCAAGCCTTTCTTTCTTTTCTTTCCTTTCCTTTTCCTTCCTTCCTTCCTTCTTTCCTTTTAGAAAGGGACTTTTGTATCTTAGCTGGCTTTATCCTACCCTGACCTCCCAAGTCGTAGGATTGCAGAACTGATCACCATATTATTTCTTTTTAAATCTGAATCCCTGATAGGTATCCATATGGGTTTTCTTCTTTTTTCCATACCTACCTTTGGCTTTAGTTCTATAGCTTCTTAAATTGGAAGCTTTTGTTCTTCTGTGTTTGGTTTGGTATTTGATTGTGGGTTCTTGTTTTCCCTGTCCATCGAAAGTAAAGTGAGAGCAGTTGAGTATTTTCACAGGCAGTCTGGGAGCAGGAAAGGACAAAGTGTAGTTGTGGTTATTCTCAAGTGACTGATTGCTCCAGTTGTAACCCCTTAGACACTGAGAGCAACTGGGTGTAGTCTCCTGGGAAGGAGATGAAGCAGAAGTCAAAGAGTGGACGACCTGTTTGACACTTAGGTGGACAGGAACAGTTGGGAAGACCGTGGGTGGAAGGACCTTGGGTGGGGCTGTTCTTCTGCTGTGGGTGACGATGTTCTTAATTGTTGTTTATTCTAAATTGTTATGTAATCTTATGCAACAAGTTCCGAGATTATAAATGGGGCCATGGTTACTTCGTCTGTCAGTTAGCGAGTTATTTTTTTATTTCTCAGTGTGTGAAGGGTATTGTCTGCACTAGCAGGGTTAAAGTTTAGGTGAGGAAGCTGGGCAAACCCAGGATTTCCCAGATGTCAAGTCAGGCACAATTTTCCAAGATCATCATCTCTTTTTTCTTCTTCCTCCCACCTTACTGGCTTTTAGTGATGCTTTCCTAGAGTATTTTGTGTATTTATTGACCTATTTTTTTGTTTGGTTTTTGAGACAGAGTCTTAAAGTCCCTTTTCTCAGCCTCTGAGTGCTGTGACTACAGTTGTGTGTTGTTCGTGGAGCCCACGCTGGCCTTAGACTCACTGTGCAGTCCAGGCTGAGGTTTTGAGTGCTGGGGTCACAGGCTTACCCACTGTGTCTGTCCTCCCTGACCATAATTTGATCAGGCTCCTTGCTCTCTGCCTTGGAGTTGTGAGAGTTCTGTGCAAATGTCGGTTGCTCTCTCTGTCACATGTGCACTGTGCACATCTTTTACTAGGCCTGGGTGGTCTTTTCATTTTGTTGGTTGCCTTTGATCTTCTATGGAAAGGTTTGTTAATTTTATGTAGTCCCATTTATTTTGTTTATGCAGCTTGAATCTGTGATATGGCATCAAAGTCATTACCATGGCCAATAGCAAGACATTTTTCCCTGGGTTGTTCTCTAGAAGTCTCAGGGCTTTACCCATTTCGATCCTAATTCTTCTCTCTGGTGTTCACACACAATTGCAGGTGTGGTGCTGTTACTGGATATTGAGTACAGAGATTAGAATACAAAGAAATCAG
The DNA here is from genome assembly GCF_011064425.1 of Rattus rattus. Classification (NCBI taxonomy): domain Eukaryota; kingdom Metazoa; phylum Chordata; class Mammalia; order Rodentia; family Muridae; genus Rattus; species Rattus rattus. The sequence goes on from NC_046155.1 coordinate 36,468,869, forward strand.
TACTCTAAAAGGGATCGTTGATTTTTTTTTGTTTTGACATAGTGAATGTTTCCCTACACAGTCCTGGCTGTCCTGGAACTCACTATGTACACCCGTCTGGCCCTGAACTCACAGAGGTACACTGGCCTCTGCCTCCTAAGTGCTGGAATTAAAGACATGTGCCACCATGCTTGGTGGAATAATTAATTTTAAATATAAAGTTTATGTAGATTGATCATTTTGATCATCATTTATGTGTTTATCTGTGTGTTCTATGTACACCATATGTGTGAGTGCTTTTGGAAGCCAGAAGAAGGTATCAGGTCCTCTGAAACTGGAACTAGAGGCAGTAATGAGTCGCCTGATGTGGGTGCTAAGATCAGAACTTGGGTTCTTAATTCCAGAGCCATTTCTTCTGCCCCAAGTCTGATTAGATTTATAAAAATATAAATCTAGTTGCAAAGCTTCCACCCTGAATATAGCATGAACTGGAGTTCTAGTGTGTCCCACTCATTGTAAAACCATTTATTGAGCCAGTAAGACAAAGAAACACCAAATGGATGCCCTGACTGGCAGGTGTCCAAGTCCCCTCAGGCTGCTGTAGCTGAAAGTCTGTCCTTCCCCCGCTGTCACAGATATTTGGATCAAAGCCACTTTCCAAAAGCCACTTAGAATCAAGTGTCCTATGTAGCAAGGAAACATAAAAATCTATGGTGGCATGTGATGCTCTGCCCTGTCATTGCTGCATTTGGGAGGTGGAGGCAAACAAGGCCGTCCTCAGCTACGTAGAGTTTAAGGTAGCCTGGGCCACATGGAACCCTGTCACAGACAGAGGTAGGGTACCGCTGTGATGTGTGGATGGAGTACGGGTGATCCATAGGATGATTGGCCACTCAGCGCTCTAGCTGAATTCTTTACAAAGTTCAGTGGAAATGTTCAGTGGTGTGCCAGCCGTGTGATCTGTAGCCTCAAACAGTGCCTACAGCAGCCACAGCTCCTGACAACTGGGCCAGTCAGAGCTCCTGCTGGGCTGGTCGGCTTCCTGCCCTTGACTTTCAACACGACAGCTTTATGGTAGTGATGTTCTTCCACTGGGCATGTGGTGTTTCTTTGTCTGTCTGTGAAACTGTAAATATTGACCCTCAGTGTCACCCCTCCCTACTCCTTGTCTTAGTTCTGTTACTCTCTGCTGATGAGCCTGCCTCTGTTACTCCCTGCTGATGAGCTTGCGTCTGTTACTCCCTGCTGATGAGCTTGCCGATGCAGTGAGTTCTGTTACTCTCTGTTTTGGTTTCAGTGAGTTCTGTTACTCTCTGTTTTGGTTTCCACCATCCTTCAGAGGTAACTAACTTGTTTTTTGAGTACCACAGTATACTTGTGGATAAATACTCCATATATTTTTAACTGACTTAATCCTTACTATTTCCTAAGCTTTTCCATTTATATATATTTTTTTATATAAAAATACATATTATATACACAATATGTATGTATATAATATATACTATATATATATACTTTTGTTTTGTTTTTTTCAAGATGGGTTTCTCTGTGTAGCCCTGGCTGTTTTAGATCTTTTATAAACGAGGCTGGCTTCAAATTCAGAGATCCTCCTGCCTCTGCCTCCTAAGTGCTGTGATTGAAGGTGTGTGCCACTACTGCCCTGCTAAAATATTTGTTTGTTTGTTTGCTTGCTTGTTTATTTTTCTGTTTTTATGAAGCTGGGTAGAGAACTTCATGCCTGTTGAACGAGTAATCCAGCACTGAGTTGCATTTTCACCTCTGCTTTCCTTTCAGGCATGGATAGCTATGGAAAGCTAGAAATTTTACTAAAAAAGAACTGAATCAGTCACGTGCACAGGTGCCTGGTGATGGCCCTTGGGAGATTTCTCCTGAGGCCCTCCTTTAATAATACAGATCTTACACTTGTGTGTATGCTCAGCCATTTATGATGGAATTGCCCTTTTAAGTTTTCCAGGAAAATTTATATGCATAAAAAACTGTAGTATCATTCAGGATTATTAGAATACCAAGATAAAAGGACTTAAATTTTTGACTTATTTATTTTATTTTGTGTGTATAAGTGTTTTATCTGCATAATACGTATACTATATGTGTGCCTAGTACTCAACGAGATCAGAAAAAGGTATCAGATCCCCTGAGACTGTGAGCCACTGTGTGGGTCTGGGGACTCTCCAGCCCCAAGGACAAGAATTCCTCATTGCCCCAAAGGCCAGCCAAGGCAGGACCTTCTCCCAGAAGACCTAGGATACAAGATATCTTTAGTCCAGAGCTAGGGCTCGCTTTAGTATTGGCAGAGCCAGGTAGGATTCATGATCCGAGCAGTGGCATTTTAATTTGGTACAAATGACCCATCTAAATTAGCACTGACTTAGGACAATGCGGTCTGGAGATGGAGTTTGTAATTGTCCTCTTGGCTCTATTCACATTGCTCTCTAGATGTGGATGTTTCGGTAGGAAAAGGTCGACAGGATCATTTGTTCAGCGTTTTTTCACTACCTTTCTAGCTGTAGTATTTATTTTTTACCGTCTGGAATACTTTGCGTGATGTATGCGTATGCCAGGATTCCTCCCTGCACCTCCCTGCAGCAGCAGTCCCTAATCCAAGGTCTTATTTCAGACCATCACTGGTTTGGACATGTAGTTTACCTTAACTCTCCTAAGAGACCTTCCACCAGCATACCCCACGCCCGCCACTTCAGAGGTACAAAAATAGCACCGCATCCTATTTTTCCCAATTTAGATGAAACCCATGAGAATTCACATTACAAATTTAATATTTCTTCTCAGAATAGTAAATTTGTTCTTTTCTTTCCACACGGAACTTGGTAAATTCCCCAAAGATTCCCTAGTGAATCTGTTCAGTTAATTATAGGATGCACAGGGAATTGAGAAGCAGTGTGAGTGTGAGTGGAAGCCAGTGGATCTCATTTTGTCTAAAAATGGTCATAATACCTGTATCCTGTAGACTTTTTTTCAGTTTTTTACTTGTATGCTGTTGTTTGAGACAAAGTCTAACAGTTTAACCCAGGTGGACCTGAAACTCACTGTGTAAACTGACTCTGCAGTTCGTCTGCCTCAGCCTCCTAACTGGTAGGATTGTAAGCGTGTGCTACCATGGCTAGCCCAGAAGCAAAGCTTTCATATAGCATTTTTAGGGTTTTATGGAAAGTTCTATTTGAAAATAGTCAGTGGTGTGCTTTTAACCCCAGCACTCAGAGACAAAGGTAGGCAGACCTGAGTTCAAGGCCAGCTTGGTCTACATATTTTATTCCAGGACAGCCAGAGCTACATAGATACCCTACTTCAAACAAACAAACACATAAAATTAATAATCTGTTTTCACTGTAAATATTACCCGCCCTGTTTATTCAGTTCATGTTCAAACATAGTTGGCTAATGTATATGTTAGTTTCTTTAGTTCATCTTAGAGCAATGTCAGTAATAACGAAACTATATAAAGTTCACAGACTTTGCCTTTTCTAAGAAATACCTTTTCAATCATTTTTAGGAAACAAATATACTCTAGAGACTCGACCCAACCAAGAAGGCATCGATGTAAGGGAAGAACTCTTGAAATTTCACTCTACGTATTATTCGTCCAATCTGATGGCGATTTGTGTTTTAGGTCGAGGTAAGAGCTAAACTATCAGTGGAGTGGTTTCGTTTTGGTCCATTTTGACTATTTACAGCGTATTAGAAGGATGCGGGTACAGGTGTTTATCTGCTCATAGTTTTGAAAATGATCAACAAATGGGAATTTTACTTTAAACGAACATCTTCAAAAAAGAAGTTTAGAGGGCTTTAAGTGGAGACCTGAAGAACATGTGAATTACGAGTGCGTTTTCTAAATATATAAAAGCAAGGGAAGGGCACCTGGCGAAGAGCGCCAGACTGACCTTACAGCAGTCTAGTATCTGCACAGGAAATGAACACTCGACAGGAGACCGGGGGGAGGTGGGTGGGGGCGGGGATCCTGAGCAGCACAGGTTCCTTCAGAGGCGTAGCTCGGTGAGCGCACGTTCCCATCAATCTGTTGGGTTTTCTCTTCGCCATGCTTGGTGCAGTGCTGCCTCTGGATGTGGCTGCTGTTCTGTGTTGCTGGTGGTAGATGGGGCTTTCAGTTGCCCTAGTCCTTCTGAAGGCAGTTTCCTTTTATTGTTGTGTGAGGCAGGGTCACACTGCATAGAGCAGCCTGGCTTCAGGTTTGCGGTAATCCTCCTGCCCCTGCCTCCCAGCCATTGAGATTATAAATGAGAGCCTGGCCTAAAATTAAATTTGGGTTGGCTACAAGACAAAATGGAATAACAGATACTAAAAGTGCATAGAGTCCAACAGCCTGACCTGGAAGGCCAAATACACTGCCTTCTTAGCCCTGTGGCTGTGAACTAGTGAGTTTTTTACTTTACTAAACATCTGACTTTGAATTTGACGAAGAGAGCTTGGGAGGTTTTCTTCTGGCCTCTGTGTGCAGGCCCACTCACATGTAAGTAAGTGTAACTAATAAATGTAACCTAAACCATGATACTGCTTACTAAAGATATATAGGCTAAATATTCACTATTACTGGATATACAGGAACTCAGTCCTGGAAACCAGGATCATAAAAACTGTCTGTATCTTAGAAAAAGCGCATGATTTCTGTCTATGTTTTGATAAACACTAATGGCATTAGCTAAATGAAGCAATAAGCACCTCAGTGTTCTCGATTTCGTGGCAGTGATAGAGTAATGTTCCATTTTCCTGATCAGGACACGTCACTTCCAACCCAGCTGGCTCCTGCACTGAGCTCAGTAGAGTTGAGAGATCTGGGAGAGATGTGAGAAGGAACTACCACTGATCTAGGATCAACAGATGATTCATTTTTCCTTTGGGGACAAGAGGAAGATTAGCTGTGTGGAAGGGTCTCTGTTACAAAGGGACAAAAACATTGTTTTCTGACTTCGCTGTAGCTGTTCCTCTGTAGAGCAAATACCATCCAAACATTCGGCAAATAAGTAATGATGGAATGTTGCCAAGTACGAACGTCACAGAGGTAGAAGAGACTCAGTTCTCTGGGCTCTGGGGCTCTCAGCTTAGTGGGGAGGTGAGGCAGAGCAGTATTCTCAGATGCCTTACCTTTAAAAAGTTCCATTGTGCGGCTGGAGAGATGGCTCAGTGCTTAAGAACACTTGTTTCTCTTGCAGGGGACCTGAGTTGGGTTCCCAGAACCCCTACAGTAGCTCACAGGTATCCATAACTCCAGCTCCAAGGGATCTTTACTGACTTCCGTGGGCACCAGGCATGCATGTGGTACCACACATACATGCAGACAAAATGTTTGTGAATAGATATTAAAAGAAAGAGAAGCCCCATTGTGGTTTTATGCTTTAATGGCAGAAATACTGGAGAGTTCCAGCATACTTGGTAGAAGGACTTTACTGTCCCTAATACTTGATGTTGACAAAGCAGTTGGCAACTCACCGTGCTCCATCACTGCATAAAGATGTCCTCTGATACTTTTTCTTATAATACTTATAATAAATAACCCAGACTGGTCTAGAACTCAGAAACCTCCAAAGTTGGCTGCCAGTGGGATTATATGTATATGCCTCCATGTCTGGCCATCTGACATCTCTTGCATCAAATACATTTTATCATTTTTGAGTCCACTTGTCATATAACAATTAATCGTGGTCTGCCTTTTGCCTAGCTGTGCAAACGGTTCTAAAGGCAGCTAAGTAGTTGGTTGTGGTGGTGTTCGTCTTTCTTCCCAGCATTTAGGACACAGGCAGGTGGATCTCTGTGAATTCCAGGCCAGCCTGGTCTACAAAGTAGGTTCCAAGGCAGCCAGGAACACAGTCAGTGTTCTCTGTCTTTGATACTTGGTTTGAATTTGTTGCCAGAAAGTCTATGTGGATAATATATGTGTGAGGAAATACATTATGAAAACTCTCTGGATATTTGGAGTCTCTACAGCAGAAGGGACTGTGAGTGACATAGTTCTCAGGGTTGTGCAGGAGCCTCTGACGCAGTGTAGACACTGGCAGGCTCTGACTGCTTCACCTTTACCGGATACAGGGACTTTTTCTTTTCTTTTCTTTTCTTTTCTTTTTCAGTCTTTTCTTTTAAAACCGTAAGGCATTTCAGAAGGTCCTAAGGCCTTAATTTCTGTCTGTGCTTCAAGTTCTGGTTGATTAAATTCTGCTTTCTATCTTTGTTTCTTGTAGAATCTTTAGATGACCTGACTAATCTGGTGGTGAAGTTATTTTCTGAGGTAGAGAATAAAAATGTCCCTTTGCCCGAATTTCCTGAGCACCCTTTCCAAGAAGAACATCTTAAAGTAAGTGCACACATTTCTGCTATTTTTCATCTGTGAACATAATCGTCATAACAACGTAATCAATTTTATACGTGTTAGGAATGTGTATCAATGAAAATACAGCAGTATGTTTTGGTCTCTGCATGCTAAGAATAGTTTGGTAGCTGTGACCTTGGCAGGCTATTAAAAGTGTTACCAGTGCCAGAAGGCAAGTATCCAAGGCAGTCTCAGGATCTAGGGCACCAAGCCCACACCACTTAGCCCAAATAAAAAGTGCCCTGAGTGAGAACCCGATTCCTTTCTCTGTTTGTGGTCATTTCTTTGCAGTCTGATTGACCAGAATCAGTACTCTTCATTATTAGTATTTCACTCAGTAAAAGTTATTTATAAAACCAGTATTCTGTGATTTGTCCTTTTTTTCTCCCCAGCAACTTTATAAAATAGTACCCATTAAGGATATTAGGAATCTTTATGTGACATTTCCCATACCAGACCTTCAGCAGTACTACAAATCCAATCCCGGTCATTATCTCGGTCATCTGATCGGGCATGAAGGTCCTGGAAGCCTGTTGTCAGAACTCAAGTCAAAGGGTAAGTGTCTTTGGGTGGCACCTTCTGAGTGTGGTAACCCCGCAACCCTTGTGTTTTCCCAGGTCCCTCAGGTCATCTAGGAAGGAAGGGTTTTGGAAGACACTGTTGGGCTCTTGAGTAAGGTGGTCTTCATCAGCGTGTGCTCTGCTTTTTGTTTTCAGCTCCTTTTCACAACTCTGTTTTACCCTGGAGTATTTATTGATCAGTGATTGTGAGCTATTTCAAAAGTTACCATCAGACATGTTGGAATTGAACCCAGACCTTTGTGCATGCCGGGCAAGTGCTCTACTCTTGAGCCATGTACTCGGCTGTAAATGGCGAAGAGGCCAAAAAACTAAAAGCCAAGCTGGAGACATGGCTCAGTGGTTAAGAGCACTGACTGCCCTTCCAGAGGTCCTGAGTTCAGTTCCCAGCAACCACATGGTAGCTCTCCACCATCTGTAATGGGATCCAATGCCGTCTTCTGATGTGTCAGAAGAGAGTGACAGTGTACCCATGTACATTAAATACATACATACATACATACATACATACATACATACATAAATGAATAAATCTATCTTTTTAAAAAAAAGAATAAAAACCCCGCTGCCTTCAGTGCACATCCCTGCAATCCCACTTTTCTGAGTCAGAAAGGTCACTGGTTCAAGGCCAGCTTGGGCTACATCCATTGATCAAGACCAGGCTAGGCCACACACTGAAACTGTCTCAAAACAATAAAGAAAAGCTCATGATGGATTTTTCTTCCCCTAATCGTATCTTTACATGTTGTGATTTATCTACTTCAATCCATTAGATCAGAAAGGTTTAGAATCTAGGCAGGAGATGATTTCCAAAGCTCTCTCAGGACCTGTGTGAACCTTTAAATAATGTCCCATCAGAGCTGAATGTCCCGGGTTTGTAGAGTTAGAAGCATAGAACTGACTCTGCAGAGTTGTCTTTGATCTCTACCCTGTGTTCTGACTGTGTGTACCACACACATACTCCATGCACACATAGTAATAAACACAGTTTTTATTTACGTGTGTGTGTGCGGTAGAGCACTTCATGTCCATATTTAATTACATTGTCCTTTTCTTTGAATGTTGCAGGCTGGGTAAACACCCTGGTTGGGGGACAGAAGGAAGGAGCTCGAGGTTTTATGTTTTTTATCATTAATGTGGACTTAACTGAAGAAGGGTTATGTAAGTATTAATTTGATTTATTTTTAATTTCTCATGCGGTAGGAAAAAACTGTAACACTCTAATTCACATGCTTTATCCATTGTAGTTCTCATGTGGAGCCTGACCTTTGCTTGTCATAACCCTTTTCTCTTAACAATCGGTTTTGTGTTATATTGGTAAAATGTGTGTGTGGCTTTTCATTTACTGCCCCAATGTCTGTTCTGTCACATGTCCCTGAGTCCAGAGGGCTGTGTGTGGGACATTACAACCAGGCTCAGGGAGATGAGGACTCTCCGTGTTCTAAAAGGGACTATCTCCATTTAACCTGACTTACCTTAGGAGTGAGCCCGTGCTTGAAGGATTCAAGGACTGAATGGTTTTTAAGTGTGCCCCTTTTTTCCAGTACATGTTGAAGATATAATTTTGCACATGTTTCAATACATTCAGAAGCTACGTGCAGAAGGACCTCAAGAATGGGTTTTCCAAGAGTGCAAGGTACTTTTGTTTCACCAAAATTTTTCTTAAGGCGTCTATTTTTCACAAACAAACCTATGTAAACTACCGTAAGGTCCAGTTAAACCTCTGTTTCCCTATTTAAAGCCCAGAGTGTCACAATGCACAGTTGTATTCATTCAGGCTTAGGTATTGCTGTGGATTTGTTAGCTGAGGCCTGAGGTAGGGCTGAGGTACCGTGTTGCCTCTTGAGGATGAAAGCTAGCTTTCAGGGCTTTGTCACTCTCTACCCAAAGCTGCATAGAATCTGTTCACTTTAGATCTGGTGATAAAAGTGTAAAAGAAACAATAAATCGTTTCATGTATAATAATTATATTCTTCAAAGTGATTTTATTGTATGCATAGAAAGCCCCACCCCCACCCCTTTTCTGAGACAGTTTACATCTCACCATACAAACTTGGCTGGCCTCGAATCCACAGGCTCTCCCCTTGCCTCTTCTTCTCTGGTGCTGGTATTAAAGGCTTAGATCATCACAGCTGGCTTTTTTTTTTTTTTTTTTTTTAAATATATAAGCCTGAAGTATTTGTCTTTCAAACTTTATTATTTTTATTTATTATTATTATTATTTTTTTAAGACAGGGTTTCTCTGTGCAGTCCTGGCTGTCCTGGATCTAGCTTTGTAGACCAGGCAGGCCTTGAACTCAGAGATCCACCTGTCTCTGCCTCCAGAGTGTTGAGATTAAAGGCATGAGACACCACAGCCTGGCTCTGTTTAAAACTTTTAAAAGCTTCTTTTAAAATGGATTAAAGAAATACTTTAAATATAAAGAGATATCAAAATTCTGAGATGTATTTTGGATCAGATAGCTCTTTCCCACTGGTGCTGTAGATCCCGCGGTAGACTTGGTACACATTAGGTCCCAGCCCAAGGAACAGCCTGTTAAACTTGGCAAAAATGTAATGTATAATTATACCTGTGGAAATTATGACAGTGATTTCTAACGTGGCAGCAACAGGCCCTTAAGTCATCATACTAGAAGTTTCGGGTTTCACAGTTTTCTGACACCTTGACTAGTGGTAGGTATAGATTTAAAAAAAAAAAAAACAACAACAAAAAACCCCCCAAAACCATAGTCTTTTGCTGTGTCATCCAGGCCAGCTTGAACGTCTAATCCTCCTGCTTCAACCTCCTGAAGTGCTAGAATTCCAAACGTGTGCCCTCATGCCCAGGCATGGCACCTCTCAAATTGCCTGTTTATTTTTGTTTAGAATAAATTTTTGTTTACTTATTTTAAGCCCATGTTGATAAGTTTATGTTTTTCCATGTCTTATACATTCCTAAATCAACTACTGCCAGTTTTCCTAAGTGTAGTGATGATAAAATTGGAGTACAAAGTCTATAGTTCAAACGAAACACTAAAAATCTATTTCTGAATAATTGACTTACATCTATGGTTACCTTTCTGCTCTAGGACTTGAACGCTGTCGCTTTCAGGTTTAAAGATAAAGAGAGGCCACGAGGCTACACATCTAAGATTGCAGGGAAATTGCACGTAAGTTGACTTTCCTGTCACCTGTCCTGGTGTGTAGAATCTTTCAGATCCTCCATGTAACTTTCAGTGCTACACAAATGTTACAAATTGGGACTCACAAAACTTCAGGTATTTTAGCACTGGGAAACCTTTGATAATGAGATAAATTTAGAATGTTACTGCTCCTTATCCTAAAAATTACTTTCTGTAGTATTTTCATCAGGGGGGCTATCTTAGGGCTTTATTGCTGTGACCACGGCAACTCTTATGAAAGAAACCATTTAATTGGAGTAGCTTACAGTTCAGACGTTAGGCCATTTGAACATTTGAAACCTCAGAGCCCACCCCCATTGACTCACTTACTTCCTCACCAGGCCACACCTCCTAATAGTGCTACTTTCTATGGGCCTGTGTGGGTGGCCATTTTCACTCACAACACCACAGTGGGTGCTTTGCTTATTGGCCGCGCTATTGGCCGAGCTTTCAGTTCTCCATCTGTCAAGTGCTCCCTCTGTGGACATTTTATATCATCTGTTTCCCCATGTCCCATGTTACAGCTTTAGTTTGAGCTCTTTTTACTCATGGTACTGTCACAGTCTCCTTCCTCTATTCTCCACAGAAGCTTATTTTTCTCACTTAAATGATATTTTTTAAAGGCATACACCTTAAAATTATTTATTTTATCAAACACAAGGCCTTATGCAGGCTGGAGAGATGGCTCAGTCATTAAGAGCACTGACTGCTCTTCCAGAGGTCCTGAGTTCAAATCCCAGCAACCACATGGTGGCTCACAACCATCTGTAATGAGATCTGATGCCCTCTTCTGGTGTGTCTGAAGACAGCGACAGTGTACTTATATATAATAAATGAATAAATCTTTAAAAAAAAAAAGGCCTTATGCATACTAGGTAGCACTCTAAAACTGAACTATACCTCCAGCCCCTTGGTGGGTTTTGAAAACTAAATTCAGATAGTTTTATTCTTCTTTAAAATTCTCCTATGGTTTTCCCTTAGCGTTGTAAGATCCAGAGCATCCTTGGCCTACTAGGAAATTCCAGAGGTGCCGGGTTCTCAGGCCACATTCCTAGCCACTCTGCAGCCTCCCTTTCCAGTCCCATGTCACGCTCTAGCTGTAATAGTCTGACTAGTTTCCACACATTAATCATAGCACCCTCCCTTCTACACTGTAGCAGTAGCAGTTGACGCCATGGCCTCTTACGGGGTCGGTGGGCTGTACCGCTGTCTTAAAACACTCTGAGTTGCTTAGGTCTTGAGCTCACTTTGTAGCTCTGGAAGGCCTTGAACTACAGTCCTCCGGCCTCAGCCTCCTGAGCGGCTGTTGTGACAGGCTTGTACCATTAGATTGGCTGTGCATTTTGCATTCGCTGTTGACTGTATATGAAATACGTCTCTGGCGTTTGCATCTCCTTATCATAGATGGCTTTCAGGAAGATCTTCCCTGGCCTCCCAAATTGAAACAATGCCCCTGCCTCAGCTTCTCTTATTTCCTTCACAGTACCTATTATTAATATGACACCATTTTTTTTTTATTGTGCCACTTACAATGCATATTCCCAGAGAGCAGGAACTTCATGTGTCTTTCTACCTTTTGCCCCCAGTACATGAAGCAGTATCTAGAAAAGCTGTCCAAGGTTTCATAATGAACCAGTCCATCTCTGAATTTTAGAAATTACTAAAGCAATGACAAAAGCTTCTGTAATAGTTTGTACAGGAGCCAGAATATAATCCCTTTCTTTCTAAAGCTTTGTAAATGTCTGATTTTTATTCCTAGAAATTTGAGAGAATAGTTTATAAAAGCTTGTGAACTGTATATTAAAAATCCTCTAGGTGTCAGTATTTCATTATCAATTTTCTTCATTAGCAAGTGTCAGTGTTTAACCAGATAGGCTGTAGTTTTTCTTCAAAGGAAATATGAGAGCCAGATGTGGTGGCTCAGGCTTGGAGAGGGCTGAGGTAGGATTTTGAGTTCCAGGCCAGCCTGGGCTACAGAATAAGATCCTACGTCTTCACCCCACCCAGAACAACTTATCTTAGTGTCAGTAATGTAAGTATGTATGAAGATTGGCAGTGTACTTAGCAGAATCATCATGTATGAGACTTAATGATGGGGCAGGTCGGGCCTGGAAGACTTGAGGAAGGTCTGCCTAGTATGCACAGGGCCCTGGTTTAGTCCCCAACATGCCAAAAGAGAAAGGTGTGGTAGGGGACAGAACCTTGCTAACAAGGGGCATATAAAATAATAAACATAGTATATTGTATTATGTTATATATCTGCTTATGTTAATAAGGTCTGTGATAGCCTTCAAATATTAATCATTTATACTTTACTTTTTCAAAGTATTATCCCCTAAATGGAGTGCTCACAGCTGAATATTTACTGGAAGAATTTAGACCCGACTTGATAGACATGGTTCTTGATAAACTCAGACCAGAAAATGTCCGGTGAGTCATCTGCAGGTTTTACTGTTACTGAATTTTTCTCATGGTTAGAGGCTAAAAATTTATACTTGTGAATAAAACACTTTTATTTCTATGTACTTAACTTACTTTTGAGACAGGATCTCACTGTGTAGCCTTGGGTGGTCTGGTAGTTACTATGTAGATCAGGCTGGCCTTAATCTCACAAAAATATACCTGTCTCTGTTTTCAGAGTGCCGGACTATAAGTGTGCACCACCAAGACAGGCCTGTGAACTTTTTAAGTCAGGTATGATTGCAAGCCTGTCCTGATGGTGCTCACCCATAAGTCCAGCACTTGGCAAGCAAACATTCAAGGCCAGCCTCAATTACATAGTGAGTTTGAGGCTAACCTGGGTCACATGAAACCTCTCAAAATACCACAAACAAACAAGCAAGTTGATTGCACGGGTAGAGTGTGGTATAATGACAACAGCAAGCTTCAGCCATCCGCCCTCAGTCCACGGTCAGTCTCAGCTGTAGCCCTGCTCCCTCCTCCCTTCTCCTTAAAGTCCAGTGGTAGAAATAAATAAAAGAAAAACCAAGCCGATTCAGACTCCGCTTCCCTATGCTCTTAGCCTCTCATAGCAGGGAGTGCAAGAGTCTCCCACCAGGCGAGGGGTCAGACAGCCATGTATACACAGGCCGGGTGTCCTCTCACCCAGCACAGCGATGACACTGTCCATGTGTAGCCAGAATTTAGTTGAGTATTTTATTTAGTGATGAAATGGAGAATATGTTCAGATTAGTGTGATTATTATCAGATCATGTTAAGTGTTAATACAATGCCTTAGGGTTTTTTCTCAAAAAAATACATTAAGGGTCAAAGTTTAGAAATTTTTCTCAGTGAAAATATGTTATAAGATCATACAGAGATTAAATGTTTTTGTGTATACAATCATAACATATTATAGTCTATCTTGTGTTGTTTCTTTTTTTAAAAAGAATTATTTATTTTATGTATATGAGCACACTGTTGCTGTCTTCAGACACACCAGAAGAGGGCATCGATTCCATTACAGATGGTTGTGAGCCATCATGTGGTTGCTGGGAATTGAACTCAGGACCTCTGGAAGAGCAGTCAGTGCTTTTAACCTTTGACCTATCTCCCCAGCCCAGTTTCTTTGTTTTTAAGATCTATTTTGATTTAATTTATTTGTGTCTTTGTGTCGTGTGTGCCACATGTGTGAGGGTAGTCTTGGAAGTCAGAGGGAATTGGATCTCCTGTAGCTTAAGTTACAGGCCATTTTCAGTCACCCAGTGTGGGTGCTGTGAGCTGAGCTTAAGTTCCCCAGAAGAAATCCAAGTTTCCTTAACCACTGCACTATCTCTCTAGCCTGAGTTCTGTATTTTGAAGGGTGTGTGTGTGTGCGTGTGTGTGTATGTGTGTGTGTGTGTCTCATTTTATAGCCTTGACTGGCTTATAAATGCTGTGTAAATCAGACTGGCTTCAAAGCTGCATGGTTCCTCTCACCTCTCCCTCCTAAGAACCAGAATTACAGGCATGCACAACCATACCAGACTGTTTGAGACAGCCTCCCTCCCATGGTCCAGGCTGGCCAGCAACTCACTATGTAAATGAGGATAATTATGGCCCCTACGCCGGCCTCCTGCCTTCATCTTCTGGGCGCTGAGGTCACATGTGTGCACTTGCCTGGCTCCTGTTCTAAGGCCATGGCTGTTGTCTAATCCTCAACTACTCAACATCTGATTGTGACATGGAAAAATCTTACTCAAAATCTCGTTGTTAAAGAAGCTAAGATATACGAGCTAGTCACCCATATGCTTTCAGCGGCAGATAATTCACGTAAATACTGAAGAATGGAAAAGTCAGTAACTTTCCTTTTTTTCCGAATCTAAAGTTGACAAATACTAATGCAACTGAAGTTGCTCGTTCCTAGACAGGGATGAGGTAGAGTCTTCATGAATCAGATGCTATCATTGATGTAGCAGGAGGTGTAGGCTGTGAGGTCAGACTCCTAAACTCCACTGCATCTCTGTACATAGCAACACAGAAAATGTTAAAGTATTTATTAAAAGCAACAAAACTGTAAAATACTTAGGCATTTAACCCAAAGTTAAACAAGACCTCCACACAGAAACTACAGAACATCAGGATATGGTGGCAAGTTTGAGGTTAGCCTGGGGTATATAGTGAGTTTGAGGTCAGCATGGGGTATAGAGCAGGGCCCCACAATGTATCAGCAAGTAAACGTGCACTCCGTGCACGCCTGGCAATCCAATTTCAACCCTGGAACCCACATTCAGGTGGCTCCCAAAGTTCTTCTGGTCATACATGCACAATGTAGCAGTACCCACCACATACATGGCATGTTCACACACACACACACACACACACTGACACAGGAGAGAGAGAGAGAGAGAGAGAGAGAGAGAGAGAGAGAGAGAGAGAGAGAGAAAGAGAGACCTGAAAAAACTCATAGCTTATATTGCTGCTTAAAGTCAGTACCAGCGTTTTTGGGAGTGCATGTATTAGAGCCTTTACTTGTGATTAAATTGCATGTTCCTAAATTTGCTATCTTGTGCAATTAGACTTTAAGACTTCTCTGATTGCTGTCACTGTAACTGCACCAGGTCACTAAGGAAGTGCAGAACAGCCTAGGATAATCTTGCTAGTTGCCAGGCAGGAACTATGTTGCTCAAAGGTACATTTCACTTTTTAAAATCCCGCTGAGACAAGTTAAATATTGCACCTGGGGAAGGAAATGCTCAGAGTGGAAAGAACGTGAGAGGTTATTTAATGTGACCCCTCAGTGTGCTGCTCTTACTCTGTACTGCCTAAATAATCTCCATCCCGGTCTAAATTCCTTGGATGAGCGGGAGCTCGTCAATGGTAAGGTAGAGAAGTTTCTTTTGAGTGTTGATACTGTTTGCTGGTCAGTGGGTTCCGCCTGTGTCTAGTTCATCCTCACCTCATGCTTGAGCAGTTGGTGTCTGTGTCATACTCTGTCACTGTGCAGCAAAAAGGGTCTTTGCTGTGCTCCTAGTTTAAGTCGTAAATAATTCTATTAATTGGGACTTGTTATTCATGATGAATCCACTCAGGACCTGTCTTCTTGTCTATTTCATAGCTTAAGCATTGGCTGTAGAATTCTCAGTAGTCTGTGCTTAATCTACTGGTTTATAGTGTTCAGGTCCCGTTCCTTTTTCTTTAAAAACATGAGTATTTGCCCATCTCTAGTGCCCTGCCTCTTTTCATATCCTCCAGGCTTTTCCAAGAGACAGAGAGCTGTGGCTGTTGTGTTTGCTATTTCCTTGTATGCAGAGAACACATGGTCTGTGCCTGGGGCTGGGATTATGTCTGACCTCCTATCTTGGGCTTAAGCTTTCTTCTGTTTTTGGTTCATCTGCACAGTGTACAGGTCCAGGGTGTTTTCCAAAGATAGTTTATTTAGTAAGAGAGAAATAGTCTCTTAACACGGAATTAGCTTAGCACAGTTTGCTTTAAGCCATGCATTCTATTAAGTATGCATTTATTTCCTCTAGATAGGAACTGTGTTTATCTTTGCAGAATTCAAGCTGGTATGGTAAGCGTTCAAGAAAAGTTGACTGACTTTTCCTCTAGCTTTCAGCTTATTTTTCTTTTCTTGCTTGATTCCTTCTTAGTTTAAGAAACACATCTGCGGACTGGCGGCAGGGTTCTGTGGTTAAGAAGATGCAGCACACAGACAGACAGACACACATTCCAGCACTTGTCACGATCCGGGGTCTCCTCAGCACTTTTCTTCTGTTGTGATTTTTTGATTTTATTTCGTCAATACAATTTTTATTTGTTTGACATTTATCTTTTAAAAATCTAGATTGTGGGGTTGCGGGTGTAGCAGAGTGCATGTACTTAGCGTGTATGAGGCGTATGAGGCCCTGGGTTCATTCCCAGCCCCAGAAACAGAAACCTAACTGTTTATGAAATTGTAGAAGTCCACTAGTTGGAGAAGTAAGTTAACCCAAATGAATCTCCTTTGGAGGAAAAATAATGAAACCGAAGCCTGCAGAGGCTAAATTGCTAATTTAGATCTTCACCGAGACTTTGGCAAGACTTCAAAGAACGAGAGGCAGTGTATCTGCCACATCCAGGTTTCCACTTTCCAGGCTGGACTCATGTCTTTAGAGTAACTGGATTCGACACAGTTGCCCGGGAGGCCGCTTTCTAGTCTTCTGTTGTCTTCTTTTTCTCTCAGGCATCAATTACAAAAGTCTCACAAGAAGTCACTCCCTAGAAACCATAATGTCCTTTAATGTATGTAGTTAGGGCCCCCACCCCTCACACTTATTAAACATAGATCCTTTTCTCATACCATATAACTTAATATAGTTTCCCTCCCTCTTCTTCCAGTTCTTCCCCACCTCCTCTCTCATCTGGATCCATTCTCTCTCTCTCTCTTATTGGAAAAGAACAGGCATTTAGGAGATGACAACCCAACATAATAAAATGAAATACAATAAAATAAAACAAAAACCATCATGTCAAAGTTGGATAAAACAAGATAACAGACAAACGAAACGAAAGAGTCAAAGAGAAGGCACTAGAATCAGAGACTCTCGTTCACACATTCAGGAGTCTGGCTGAAGTATTCTGCATTTGTTCCCGTCTGCCTCAGGAGGACGCGTCTCTGATGATGGCTGAATAAGGCACTGATGCATTAGACTTGTTCTATTGTTATGTTTTCCTTTAAAGACCAGTAGTAGTATTTACTTTTGCCCCAGGTCTCTGGACTATCTAGACTTTGGTTCTTGGCCATCCAAGCAATGTCAGGAATGGGTTCCATCTCATGGAGTGGGCCTTAAATCAAATCAGACATGGGTTGGTTACTCCCACAAGGTTTGTGACACCTTTGCCCTAGCATATTTTACAGGTAGGACAGATTGTAGAGCAAAGGTTTTGTGGTTGGGTTGGTGTTTACTTTTCTCTTTCGGTAGCCAGCAGAGTGCCTTTCCATGTCATCGACACTAGAATATTGGGGCAAAGGTTCTGTGTAGGCACCAGCTCTACCTCCAGAGTTGTGTGGGTGTTGTCTTCAGGAATGGAGAGCAACCTATTGTCGTTGCCACAGCCTGGGTTGTTTGGGAATTTCCATGGAACACTTTCGGACAATTCAATTGAACGAAACCCAATTCTGGCACTGGGAGCTTTGTTTAATAACAAGTGACAGTCAGGAGGTGTCTGTCTCCCTCATTATTTAGAGACTTCATTGGGATTGCCTTCCTGTCTATAGGAAGTTTCCACTGTACTACATTTCCATACTGCCCTGTAATGCTCTTGAATTCCAGCTGTCTTCCCCTTCATTCTCTCCCTCCATTCCATCTCCCCTCCCCCTTCCCGCCTAATCCTCCTTTTCTCCAGTCCTCCACTGGGGGTGGCATGTGCTTACCATAGAGTGCTTGTGGAGGTCAGAGGACAGCTTGATGGAGTCAGTTCTCCTTACTTTTACATGGGTTCCAGGGATGAAATTCAGGCTGCCTGACTTGTGCAGCACCTGCTTCTCCCTGCTGAGATTCCTTATGGCCCTGAGGGAGCAAGAACTGTCAACATACACCATTTCCTTGTGGACATCCTAACAGCTCTTTGATCTCTTAAGCGCTAACTCTTGTGTTTTTGTGGAATTCCTTCCTTCTTATTTAGCTTGTTTTCTGGAATTGATCGTGATCAAATGCAGGTAGACCAGTCCAGATTGGCAAACAGGTGAATTGACTGATTAGTGCCTGCCTCAAAGACGGTTGATAAAGGCAAGTACATTTGTTCTGCAGAATGAATTAAAAATAGAAGGTAATTCAGACAGGTAGCCATCGCTGTTTTGAAAGTCCAATAAGGAGTGTGCAGTGGAAATCATGGTTCTGAGCTAGGAAAATGGCTTAGCGGTTAAAGTGCTTGCTAGAACCATGTAAGTCACAGGCGGCCTTGGAGGCCACTTGTAATTCCAGGCTTGGAGGAAGAGCCAGGGAGTCCTTAGGCAATCTAGCTAGGGAGACTAGCGGAATTGACGAGCTCTGGGTTTGCTTGAGTGATCTGCCTTAGTGAATAAAGTGGAGGAGCATTGAGGACAATTTGCATGTCACCTTGGACTGTCACACTCCTGAATCACCACCTCTCCTCAGACTGCCACATGCATGCATCACCGCCCCCACCCCCACCATAACCCACACACACACTTGATACATGAAAATGGAAAGAGAAATGGAGATTCTGACGGTGAATAGGATTGAGCAGATGGGTGTGTTGACGGCAGCACTAGGCATTCAGCTGCGAGGGCAGCATTCAGAGGCTCCAACCAAGTACCTGAGAGGACTGATGGAATAAGTGCTGACATAGACCTAGTTATCGAGTTGGACTCAGTGGGCTGAATGTGCTGAGGGAATGTAGTGATTCCAGTTTAAATAGGTGCGAGGCAGGTAAGACGAGCTTACAGAAATTTGCTGGTAAAAGACTCTTGCTCTTCTCTCCTTCTCCCCCGTGGTGCCTGACATCAGACCCACTGCATCTTTCATGGTAGACAAGTGCCCCGCTATTGCCCTGTCTCCTCAGCCCAGCGAGTCTTACATGGTCTGTCTTTGGGCATTCTGCCTGCACTCTGCCTCCTTGCATCAGTCACTTTCTCATGCTGTGTTAAAACGCCATGGCCAAGGAAACCTACAGAAGGGAGAGTGTGTTTGGCTTATTCTTCCAGTACAGACCATCATGGCAGGCAAACGTGGTGGTGGGGGGAGAAGTGGTGAGCTCACAGCATGAACCACAAATGTAGGGGGTGGGCGGGGGAGCAAACTAGAAGCAGCATTAGTCCTGAATGTTTCTAAACCCAACCCTAGTGAAATACATCCTCCAGCAAAACCACACTTCCTACACCTCGCCCAAACAGGGCTGCCAACCAGGGATTGTGTATACAAATGCCCAAGACTAGAGAGAACTTTCTCATTCAAAACATCATGCTTCTTGACTACCCCCATTTGAAGTCTTTTCTAGGAAATTTCTGGTGTCTCATCAAAGATAGATCTTAATAGGCCAAGATAGGAATTTCTCCTTGTTCCTTCTCCCCCAGCATCAGGAAGACCAGTGTGCATGATGTAGATAAATTTGGTGTTAGTTTCTGGTAGGAAAAGAACACAGAACAGAGCCAGGTGACGGTGGCACAAGTCTTTAATCCCAGTACTCAGGAGGCAGAGGCAAGTGGATCTCTGATTTCAAGGCCAGCCTGGTCTACAGAGTGAGTTCCAGGACAGCCAGGGCTACACAGAGAAGCCCTGTCTTTGGAGTTGGGGGACGGGGTATGTTGGTCATCGAACAGACACATGACAAGTTAGCAAAGATTGCTTTGGGTTTGCCAGGGAAGGAACAGCCTCGATGTTTTAATTCTGTGCTAAGGATTGAATCTATAGCCTCACATCTGCTAGTCGTGGATTCCACACTGAGCTGTGCTCCAGCCCACATGTGAAGTCTGTGTGATCATTAGATGGACCTACATTCTTAGCTGTTAAACGCTAAGCTCGAGCTATCCTGGGAAGGAACACACTTCTGTAAGGATCATTTCTTAATAGCGTTGATTTTGTTGCTGTTAGAGTCTAGCTATGTAGATAAGGCTAGCGTCCAACTCAGCTGGGATCACAAGCGCCATATCCCCATCCTTGTTCTATTTTTTCCCTAGCTGTTCTTTTAAATTAGGGAATAGCATGCCTAGACAAAATCTCTCCTATAGCTGCCCTGTTTTGCACTAAAATCAGTGGGCTGTGAACAGAGGATAATGGGACCGTGCTCAGAAGCCTGTGCACGTGCTGACAGTTGATTGGCTTTTAAGAGGTCCCAGGTGGTTTTTTGTCAACTTGACACAAGCTAGGGTCATCTGAAAAAGGGGAACTTCAATAGAGAAAATGCCTTTTTCAGATGGGGTTATATTCAAGTCAGAGGGCTGGTTTCTTGCCTGATGTTGATGTGGGTGTAGGGTGTTGGACCAGTAAGCAGTGGTTAGTTGTGATTGAAAAGCAAGCAGAGGGGGCCATGAGGGCCAGTGTGTAAGCAGCATTTCTCCATGGTTCTGATTCCGTTCCTGCCCTAGGTTCCTGCCCTGACATCCCTCAGTGAAGCACTGAGCAGAAGATGGAATGCACCCTTTCTTTCCCAGCATGCTTTTGGTTTATCACAGCAACAGAAAGCAAATTAGGACCTGGTTCAATGCATTCTTGAACATTGTTTACATTTTCATTGGTCAAAGTCTATACATATGATATAGGTATCATAGGTTTACAGCCTTGTTTCTGTTTGTGTTCTCCATCTGTCTCTAGGGTGGCAATAGTTTCTAAATCATTTGAAGGGAAAACTGACCGCACAGAGCACTGGTATGGAACCCAGTACAAGCAAGAAGCTATCCCGGAGGACGTCATTCAGGTAGGACTAAGTCACCTGCGATTCAGCCTGAGGTGGGAACCATGAGAACAAGGGCTCCCTTGATCCTAGGCTAAGCCCCAGGGTGCAGAGAGTGCTGGTCCACCACTGTGCACATTGTCCTGGGAAGAGTGAGGGAGGAGCTAGAGAGCCAGAAGGCAGGGTTTTTCATGAAGTGATGGTGCACTCTGGCACTTTCCTGTGTGTCTAGTAAACCACCAGCGCTACAAAACAGACTCCCAGCTTTAGGATCCAAGCACTGCATGCTGTGAGCAGAGCTGCACAGGCCAGGAAGGCAAGAGGCGAGGAAGCAGGGCCAGGGAGCTGGCAGTGCTGCTGTAGTCCATGCTGGCGTGCACACTGGCTTGCTTTCAGGAAGCATATTTTGCCCTCACTGTCTGGTTGGTTGCTCTTGTTGTCAACAGAAGAGAGTTGTGATTTATTTCCAAGCAGCTGTGTTGAGAGTGCATTTTACCACATTCATCAGTGGTCGAGGCTTTGCTTAGCTTCATAGAATCTTTTTCTGGGTTGCCTTGTTGACTGTGGATTACTCAAAAGAAAACATTACAAGTAATGAACCTTTCTCTTTTTTTAATTTAATTTTTATTTGATATGCATTGGTGTTTTGTCTGCATGTATGTCTGTATGAGGACATCAGAACCCCTGTAACTGGAGTTACAGGCAGTTGTGAGCCACCATGTAGTTGCTGGGAATTGAACCTGAGTCCTCCAGAAGACCAGCCAGTATTCTGAGCCATCTCTCCAGCCCAAACTTTCTTTTTCAATGATGACATAATAAAATAAATTTTTTTTTTTCTTTTTGGGGCTGGGGACCGAACCCAGAGCCTTGCGCTTGCTAGGCAAGCGCTCTACCACTGAACTAAATCCCCAACCCCCATAAAATAAATTTTAAGTTCTGTGTATATAGTATGTTTGTGGAGATCCTAGGACAACTTCGTGTAGCCTTTTCTCTCCTTCTGTCTCCACATGGGTTCTAGGGATGGATGACAGGTGTCCAGGCTGGTGTAGCCAGTGCCCGATGAGCCAAGTCTCTGGTCTTAAAAACATAAAGAAGAGAAATAATCTAAGAAAAAAATATATCACTGATACTTCAGGGATCTCTGACATTATGCTGCCTTCAGGGTGTAACTAAGTCCATATTCTTAAACTGAGGAAAACTCATCTTTCTCCAGTCAGTGCTGGGTCTGAAATAATCTGGAAACAAAGAGATACTCCCCCATGCCCCTGTTTGTTAAATCGTGACCATAAAGCCTCCTGTTTACCAAATCGAGACCGTAACAGCCTTGCCCTATAGAATTCTTTTTAAGTTTATCTGGAAGTACAGCAGGGAGAAGGCTTAGCCTCAGCTCTGCCTTCCTGGAGACTTAAGCTGCAGGTGAAAATCTTTGCTCAACTCTCTACTTTCCCCATGCCAAAAGACTACCAAGGATTGATGTGGAAATCGAATATCAGCATCTACAAAGCTTGCCCTCTTTGGGTTTTTAATAATAAAACGTCTTTTATTTGTGACCCTGAGCCTTTAACAGTCAATAAACAGTGTATAAATTAGGGTTCGACAGTCACAGACCTGAGTTCTGTCCCGCTTAGTGGCTGGAACCATTTCATGTGTCAGTCTGGTCTCGTTTTGCCCTCGTCTTGAGTTGCTGGCTCACCTAACAGTTTGCATGTCGTGAGTGTGGTGGGTTGGTGAGAGTTCTCGGTGGTTAAGGCACCTGCTGTCAAGACTGATAGCACAGGTTCAATCCCTGGAACCCACATGGTGGGTGGAAGGAGAGAACTGATTCCTACAGGCTGTCCTCCGCCCTCCACACAAGCACCATGGGTGTGTAGCTGCATACAAAAAAGTAAGTGGAGAAATTAAGAGTACAGAAGTGAAAGAAGTCTGGCTAGCCTGGATTTCAGGTCATACATGAAGGCATAACTGAAAGTGTCATTTAAATATACCTGTGTACTTGATTAGTTTTTTCTAAGATCTATTTATTTTATATATGTGAGTACACTGTAGCTGTCTTCAGACACACCAGAAGAGGGCATCAGATCCCATCACAGATGGTTGTGAGCCACCATGTGGTTGCTGGAAATTGAACTCAGGACCTCTGGAAGAGCAGTCAGTGCTCTTAACCACCGAGCCATCTCTCCAGCTCCCACTTGATTAGTTTTTAAAGAGCTAGAACGGATACGGTCCAGATTTATTTATTTATTTATTTATTTACTTATTTACTTATTTATTTATTTTTGGAGCTGGGGACCGAACCCAGGGCCTTGTGCTTGCTAGACAAGCGCTCTACCACTGAGCTAAATCCCCAACCCCCTATTTTTATTTTTTTATTAAATTATTTTATTTCTTTACATTCCAAATGTTGCCCCCCTCAGATTTTTCTTTAAGCAGCTGATTAGAAGTTGCAGAAAGAAAAAAAATGTATAGATGAGTATAAAATCTGTTAGTGCCAGAAAGATAAACTCAGGTTGCATGAGAATCCATCAGTAGATTCTGGCTGTGGCACCTTTACATACTATGGGAGAATGTCCCTGACATAGTGAACAGAGGCACCAGTTTTGTTTTTCCTTCCTTCCTTCCTTCCTTCCTTCCTTCCTTCCTTCCTTCCTTCCTTTCTTTTTACTTCATTCATTTGTAGTTTTGAGAGGGGTTCTCATTATCTAGCCCTGTCTGGCCAAGAAGTCAGCCAGGCTGATGTCTAACTGGGGATCCTCCTGCCTCAGTTTCCCGATCACTAGGATTACAGGTGTGAGCCACTGTAGATCCAGTCAAGTTACACCCTCAGTCCAAAGACGGTATTCTTTTTGATTCTTTTTTTTTTTTTTTTTTTTTTTTTTTTGGGAGCTGGGGACGGAACCCAGGGCTTTGCGCTTCCTAGGCAAGCGCTCTACCACTGAGCTAAATCCCCAACCCCCAAAGACGGTATTCTTAACTCCAGTTATATTACTAATTGCTTTCATGTGTCTGTATTTTATTATTCATTTAGAAATGGCAAAATGCTGACCTGAATGGGAAATTTAAACTTCCAACAAAGAATGAATTCATTCCTACAAATTTTGAGATTTTGGCATTAGAAAAAGATGCAACACCATACCCTGCTCTTATTAAGGTAATGTATTAAATCTGTGATTGGTTGGTTTTTTGTTTATACACGTGGGCTGGCAGTGGTGGTGTCTTCTGTGTTACCCAACTCTGGAGGGTCAAGGGATCCTCTTGCTTCAGCTCCTGAATCTCTTGTTCTGTTGGGACACGATCGCTACCATACCACAGAATCAGTGGTTTTAAAAACAAAGGCCAGACCTATTACATGGAGAAATAAAGATAATTTCTTATATTTGGAAATTTGTTAATTTAGGATTTGTTACATCCTAAGAGATGATGGAAATGCAGTAAAAGAATACAAGAAATAACATGAAGTTAAAAATGCAACAGTAAACAAACAAACAAACAAACAAACAAAAAACCACAACCAAAACTGAACAACATACCATCTAGATGATTGCTTTGCTACAGAGAAATAAAGTCAGGGCTCTAATCAAGTCAGTTGAAAGGCTCTTCTCCACATCCATTGAAGACCTGATAAGAACCGGGTTTGTGCCGCCTGGAGCAAGGTCAGGGTGAGAGGAGCCAGTCTGAAGCCTGGAAGAAACCGGTCTGACGGAGAGAGGCTGTTGGACGCACTGCTCTAAATAGGAAGATTCCGATGCTAACAGTGGCACTCTGAGCTCCTGGAGTTACAAGTAGGGGGAGAGTGAATGAGAGGGCTCCCATTTTGTTTTCAGAATGTTCCTTTCTTCATGTTGTTATTTCACACCTTGGATAAAGTTGCAAAAAAGTTGCAACAAAATTTGTAGAAAAGTCGCAACATAGTCTCGGTTCTAAACTTACAAACTAAAACTCAAGACTATAGGGGGTTAGGGATTTAGCTCAGTGGTAGAGCGCCTAGCAAGCACAAGGCCCTGGGTTCGGTCCCCAGCTCTGAAAAAAAAAACAACAAAAAAACCTCAGGACTATAGATGCTCCCTCCCTTTGGTTGTTTTTGTCTTCAGATGACCTAATATGATTGTTTAGTAACACAGAATTTCATTTATCTTAAGCAACTCCGTTATTAGTGAGACGTCTGTTTTCCTTTTAAGGTGATGTTGATGATTTGTTATGTTAAGCAAAGGGGGAACTGTTTACTGACTGCCTCTCTGGGCGAGAGCTCTACCGCTAAGCTATGTGCTAGTCCTTGTATTTTTAGACAGGGCCTTGCTATGGAGCTCAAGTGTAGCTGAGTCTAGCCTCATCCGTCCTCCCCACGTTTCCACACTGCAGGTGTGCCCCATGCCTGGCTGGGCTGTTTTTAAATGTTTTGTCTGAGTAAATTGGTGAACACATTACATCAACTACATCTCCTAGCAGAATTTCAAAGTTTAAAATAAACATTTGATAGCATTCTTGGTATAGAATGAGTGAAATAAGTTAAGGTTTTATTAAATTGTTCATCTTTGTATGTTTTCTACTCCAGCATAAGAAATTATTCTAAAACTTACCAGCTTCAAAGCCACAAAGATAAACTTTCTGAGGGTTGGGGTTCTGGTCAGGTGCTGTGTGTGGCTTTGCTCTTTGGAAGGCTGCACTAGGGCTGGAGGATTCTTTCCCAGGTACAAGTTTGTGGGTAGCAGGCCTTGGTCTTCAACATGTAGACCTCCCACCTCCATAGAGCTAGCTGTTTGACATGGCAGCTGGCTTTCCCCAGATGACTGACTGAAAGGAGAAAGTGAGTGACTAAGGCAGGAGCCGGAGCCTTAGAATTAAATGTCAGGGACAGAATGCTGTTGAGTCCGTCCATCATTTTTGTTAGTTAGGCACACTAGGTGACGAGAGCCAGACTATACAAGGGTATGAATTCCAGCTAGCGAGGGTTGTGGATCACCGTAGAGCAGTGTTCTCACCCTTCTGATGCTGCATCCCTTTGTTATAGTTGGTGACCCCAACCGTAAATTACTTCATTTCTACTTCATAACTTTAATATTGCTGCTGTTATGAATCATAATATAAACTTCTGATGTCTGACACCCCACACACAAAGGGCTCACAACCCATAGGTTGAGCATAGAGAACTGCTGCCCTAGAGTCTGGCTGACACACTGATCCGAAAGGGCTCCCAGTGTCCAGAAAGATGATGTCAGAGCAGTTGGTACTCTTGTCTCCCATCTGTCTCCCCCACCATGCTCATCTCCCTATCCAAGGGGAGGAGGGCTGACTGCTCAGTCACAGAGCTGTCAGTCTTCTCCCTGCTCTGCTCGCTGGGTTGTGGGGTAGCAACCTGCAGAACAATGTGCTTTGCCCCTCAACTCGAAGAGTGCTTTGGGCGGACACTTTTATGGAATGTATCTCTGTCTTCCTAACCAAACTTTTCTCTGTCCCAGGATACAGCCATGAGTAAGCTGTGGTTCAAACAAGATGATAAATTTTTCTTGCCGAAAGCTTGTCTCAACTTTGAATTTTTCAGGTATGTAATTGAATCTAGCCAAACAACTTTTAAAAAAATCAAGTTATATTTTTGTTGAGTTTTCTGTTCTTAAGCATCTATATCTTGAAATAATGAGAATTAAATTTCTCCTAGCCAAGAAAAGGCTGCAAAGAATTGCTGAGAACCAAGGTTCCTTCTTCCTTGCATTAATGAGTATAAATAATACCCTTTAACTAAAGCGATTCATGCTACCTCTTAGTAGGAGAGGCTTCTTAGCCGGCAGAACCTGGGAATCTGAAGGAGTTAATAGATTTATCCAGAGGCTTCATTAAGGAGAGAAGAACAATTGGAATGTTTTCTTGGTTCATTTTTTTTTTTTCAATTTCTGAAACTTGCCAGAGATGTGCCTGTGTGCATATGTGTATGTGTGTGTTTGTGTGTGTGCCCAGGAATGTTTACAAGTGTAGTAAATAAACACGTGTATATGTATGTAAAAACACGAGTGCGTTTATACACAGAGGGTAAAGAGGGAGAGAGGGTTTCCTCGTGTGATGATGTTTGCCTTTTAGAGAGGTCCATGTACAGAGCCTTCTAACAATTACAAAATTGAACTTGGAGAAGAATCTTCAAGCTGTCAGAGGAGCGAAGCCCAGAGAGCACCTTGACTCTAACCTCACTTAACTTACCCACCTGACTATAACCTCACTTAACTTACCCACCTGACTATAACCTCACTTAACTTACCCACCTGACTATAACCTCACTTAACTTACCCACCTGACTATTACCTCACTTAACTTACCCACCTGACTATAACCTCACTTAACTTACCCACCTGAGTGCTCACATTCCCTGTCTTCGGAGTGTGTACATTTCATGGTCAAATGTCAGTGGTTTTAAACTGCTAGATTTTAGAATACTTTCAAGTAATATAAGCGGACACACAGGCAGGCTGTTCTCCTGCCTTACCCCTAGTGTTGGGGTTACAGACAGACACTACCACACTGGGCTCATGCTGTAATGTTATATTTCTAAATTTCAGTGCTCTTTAAAAAATGGATTTATCATGTAACAATGTTCAATATGATAAAAAACTTCTTTGAGTTTCCCATTGTTCAAATGTCAAGACATGAATTAAGGAGATAACTTTAAATGTATTGGAAAGGAAAATATCCGAATATGGAGTTAATCATTTTCACAAGTAAATATGCTAAGATTATAGACACCTATATATATGCATACGCTCCATACAATTAGATGTACATGTTTTCTAGTCTATTTATAATTTCTTGGGTAGTGGGAGTGAATTCTCTGTTTGCCTGGTTGGTTTGGTGTTTTTAAAAATGTCCTTATTTATTTCTGTGGATGTGTATATGTCTGTATAGCATATACATGTGCATGTAGGTACTTGGAGCCCAGAGAGGTGCTGGATCCTCTGGACCTGCAGTTATGTGTGATTGTGAGCATCTGGCATGGCTATGGGAGCTGGACTTGGGTCCTCTGGAGAGCAGCAGGCCTTCCTAGCCTCACCTGCCCCTTGGGTTTGGCTTTCTGAGACAAAATCTCACCCTAGCCAGACTGACCCGGAACTCAGCATGAAGTCCCCATAGTGGTCTCAGATTCAAGCTGACCCTCCTGCCTTAGGCTCCTGAGTGCTAAGGTTCCAGGGGTGAGCTGCCACACCCATCACGGGGTAGCTTAATATTCTAAGCTGCTTGTCTCCATTTCCCCCTTGGTTGCTGTGACTGAAATACGTAATTTCCTCACAATACCTTTTGAGAAACTCTGTATCATTTTTCCTCTGATCCGCTCAGCACATTTCTGAAACTGAAAATGTCTGCTTCACACAGACTTACCTCCCTCCCTGAACTATTTTATCCTAGAGAATCACTGTTGATCTTATCATACATACATTTGAGTAGAGATTGTAAGTAGCCCGTGGTGATGCAAGCCTTTAATGCCAGCACTCGGGAGTCAGAGGCAGGTGGATCTCGGAGTTCGAGGCCCACCTGGTCTAGAAATCAAGTTCTAGGATATCTGGGGCTACACAGAGAAACCCTGTCTTCAAAAACTCAAAAAAAAAAAGGAAAAAATTGCACCTTTGTTGTGTGTGCCCTTCTGCCTTTTGAGAAATAGGGTTAATTCTGTATATTCAAGTCACAGTTTTTTATACCCTATGAACCAGATGTATCTGTCTAGTATCTGATTACACTGTATTTGAGCCAGGATTTACATATTCCAGTGGAATCATAAAAGTTAAGTTTTAGGCCTACTCCAGTGCCCTAGCACACAGTTGTATGACCTGGTATTCTAGGACACTTGTAATTCTCTTCTCAGCTTGAGTCATATGACACTGAAGCTCTGATCTCGGTGCTCCTCCACCTGACAGCTCTAGTTGCCAAAGAGAGGACTTTGGCATGGTCTTACTTGTTTTGATGGGCACTAGTGTGCTCTGTCTCTGTCTCTGTCTCTGTCTCTCTGTGTGTGTGTGTGTGTGTGTGTGTGTGTGTGTGTGTGTGTGTGTGTGTGTGTGTGTGTGTGTGTGTCTGTGTCTCTGTCTGTGTCTCTGTCTCTGTCCCTGTCCCTGTCTCTGTGTCTGTATGTATGAACAACACCTTAAGTTTAGAGCAGCCCAATGCCTAAAGAAGATTTGTCATTGCCTACAACACTGTAAGAAAATTCAACCAAGATCAGAGAGATGGCTCAGCAGGTACAGATGTTGGCCCAAGAGTGACAAACTGAGTTCAGTCCCTGGAACACACATGGGAGGAGAAAACCAACTACCACAAGCTGACCTATGAATGTTATCTTTGTGTCATGTAATAGATGATATATATGTGATGCATATATATATATATATATATATATATATATATATATATATAAAGAATTAATGGCCACATCCATTAAATTTTTCTCTTTGGTTTTACCTTTGTAAGTCCTAAGCATTTTTCTGGTGTCTGCTTTATTATTAGATTGGATAAAGCAGTTGGCTTTCCTCCCCACGTGGAGTGTAGTGTAGTGCAGTGTAGTAACGTTCTGGAAATAGAATGAAGCACATTCCTTGGCTCTGGAGCAGTAGTCAGGAAAGCCCTCCTGTCTGCCTGCCAGATCTCCCGAAGGCTTGCCCCCGGCTTGCTTTAGGGACAGGCCCAGCTGGCGCTGCCATCACCGTGGCCTGATTAACTATTATCTAATGGAGTAATTTTTGTTCCCTGTCCATCATTATTCACTACTTTTGTTACAACCCTGTCGCCGCCTGGTATAGCAGACTTAAGCCTATTGCTGGTTTCTCCCAGTTAACTCCCAACCCTGAGTACTCAGGGATTTGGCCTCAGTCACTCCCTACTTGCTCTTGGGGTCTAGAGAGGAGCACGGTAGAGCGTGTGGCATGGCAAATGTTGTTGAATCCATGGCTCTTCCGTTGGTGCTGACAAAGGTAAGCAGTGTTATTTAGTCAACTAAGTGGGTTGCTTAACTTTTGTGTGAATCCCAAGCTCTGCTGCTGCCACCCCAGGCACCCGGGGAAGCAGCTTCCGTCTGAGAGATGGAGGTTGGCGCCTGCTTCCATTCCGCCGTTGTTTCTTTCTCCTCTTTTCATATGCTCTCATCTAAATATTCTCCTGTTGTGTTTTTTCTAACTCTATCTGCAGTTATATGATGAACTTTTTAATATTACAGTTGTGTTCTGACTTTATTGGTTAGGGATAAGCTAATACTTCTGCAGTTCTCTTAAGCCTTTCTCTTTAAGGCCACACAGTTAGCCCGCACAGGTTTCCCAGTCCTATAATTCTGTACTCCAAGAGAGCACGTGCAGAGGCTGGGTCACCCCGGCCCGTCGTCATGCCTCTCCCGGCAGCTGCCTCTCTTCTAACTTGTCAGTCCTACATCACTTGAGACCACTTCACTGACACGAGTGCACACACGTAGATATTTCTCACCTCCTCTCTCTTAACCCTTTTTCTCCTTGTGACCAAAAAAAAAAAAAAAAAAAACCAGATTCCAGAATTCAGCCGTGTCCTTGGAAATGATATAAACTATTACTGAGTTTCTTCCCCGTCGCAAAGGCTGCAGCACAGTGGGAAGTAATAAACCAGCTCTCTCATGTCGACGCTTCCTTCCAGCCCGTTTGCTTATGTGGACCCCTTGCACTGTAACATGGCCTATTTGTACCTTGAGCTCCTCAAAGACTCACTCAACGAGTATGCATATGCAGCAGAGCTAGCAGGCCTGAGCTATGACCTCCAAAACACCATCTATGGGATGTATGTAAGTACCCATGCCTGAGAGCCTTCCACTCTGCAGCAGCTTATATCGATTTGATGGAAGCATTTTAAATTGTGGGTATGAGTTTAATTTCTTTTTTAAAATATCTTTATTGCTTATATTTTCTCTTCATTTAATTTTTAAGTTAGCTTTTCTTCTAACATTCAACTGTGTACCATTCATAGTATGCAGAGTTTCCTTGATTCTTTTTTTTTAAACATCTTTCATTGGAATGTCATATTTTCCTCGTCAATCAAAACTGTGCCTGATCTAGGTTTAGCTCTCACCCATTCTGTATCTGAAATCTTGAGCTTCAGAAAAACAGAATGGAGTCCTCTCTGTAACACCTGAGGCTGGCCTACCCTCTTCCTTAGAGTCAGATCGCGAGGCTGCATATCCATACTCTTCCGTCATGTCTCTCTGTTGTCATGCCACGCCCGAGGTATCAAAGCATCTCTTCTGTTTCTCTTTCTGTTAGTCGCTACATTTATGCTGATCCTCTGCATTGCACCATGACATACCTGTTTATCAGGTTATTGAAGGATGATTTAAAAGAGTATACATATGCAGCACGCCTGTCAGGTTTGAGCTATGCCATTGCCTCAGGGATGAATGCAATACTTGTAAGTAAACGCAGACCGGAGAAAGGGCAGCACACTGGTGACGCTTTCGGTAGCGCTTGGGAGGACTGTTAACGTCTGCATCTCTCACAGGAAGGCTGATGGTTTTCTTCCTTGCATCTTTTAAATGACTGAAGGATTCAAAATAGTATTAGCCTACTAATAAACGGTTGGGAAAACTCAGTGCATCTTGCGCACATGTATCTGTGCTACATGTATGTGCATGTTTTGTTTGAGATGTTAACTATACTAATCTTAAGAGCATGCTTTTCTTCCCATGTATTTGAGTCCTTTTCACCTTAGAAGTAAAAGTTATTTGTTATTATTGTGGTGCTTGAATTTTGCTAATACCTCAGCATCTTTTGTTTATGTGGATAGTAACAGAAAGGTCCCGTGTTCAGATCCACTTGGCAGTTTACTTTGTGGCATGTTTCATTAACTGTTTTACATGTGTTATACATACGTCCTACCCTTGATAATATCTCAGTTCCGAAATAACATCCACCTAATGGCACCTGTTCATCCCTCTGGGCCTGGGGAGCACATGTTCAGTAAGACTGACATGAGAGCATGTCCCAAAGCTTACACAACGTTCTAAGAGTGCATTTGTTTTCCACTTGTGTCCTTTATCTTTTTATCAGAATTATTTTTCAGGTAGCTGTTGTTTTACGTGTAAGAATAGCTTTGGTCTAACCATTCTCAGATTCCACAGGTTAAGACTCAAAGATCAAAATCACAGCAGGCTTTCTGTGGCCTGGGACCTTGGCTCCAGCTGCTGTTCCTGCCTGTCAGGAACCTCGCAGGGTAGTGCTCCTCGCAGGGTAGTTCTCGCTCCTCCCAGGGTAGTGCTGCTCACAGGGTAGTTCTCTCTCCTCCCAGGGTAGTGCTGCTCACAGGGTAGTTCTCTCTCCTCCCAGGGTAGTGCTCCTCGCAGGGGCAGTTCTCTCTCCTCCCAGGGTAGTGCTGCTCAGGGTGTTCTCTCTCCTCCCAGGGTAGTGCTGCTCACAGGGTAGTTCTCTCTCCTCCCAGGGTAGTGCTCCTCGCAGGGTAGTTCTCTCTCCTCCCAGGATAGTGCTCCTCGCACGGTAGTTCTCTCTCCTCCCAGGGTAGTGCTGCTCACAGGGTAGTTCTCTCTCCTCCTCCCAGGGTAGTGCTCCTCGCAGGGTAGTTCTCTCTCCTCCCAGGGTAGTGCTGCTCACAGGGTAGTTCTCTCTCCTCCCAGGGTAGTGCTCCTCGCAGGGTAGTTCTCTCTCCTCCCAGGGTAGTGCTGCTCACAGGGTAGTTCTCTCTCCTCCCAGGGTAGTGCTGCTCGCAGGGTAGTTCTCTCTCCTCCCAGGGTAGTGCTCCTCGCAGGGTAGTTCTCTCTCCTCCCAGGGTAGTGCTCCTCGCAGGGTAGTTCTCTCTCCTCCCAGGGTAGTGCTGCTCGCAGGGTAGTTCTCTCTCCTCCCAGGGTAGTGCTCCTCGCAGGGTAGTTCTCGCTCCTCCCAGGGTAGTGCTGCTCACAGGGTAGTTCTCTCTCCTCCCAGGGTAGTGCTGCTCTCACAGGGTAGTTCTCTCTCCTCCCAGGGTAGTGCTCCTCGCAGGGTAGTTCTCTCTCCTCCCAGGGTAGTGCTCCTCGGGTAGTGCTCCTCGCAGGGTAGTTCTCTCTCCTCCCAGGGTAGTGCTCCTCGCAGGGTAGTTCTCTCTCCTCCCAGGGTAGTGCTCCTCGCAGGGTAGTTCTCTCTCCTCCCAGGGTAGTGCTCCTCGCAGGGTAGTTCTCTCTCCTCCCAGGGTAGTGCTCCTCGCAGGGTAGTTCTCTCTCCTCCCAGGGTAGTGCTGCTCGCAGGGTAGTTCTCTCTCCTCCCAGGGTAGTGCTCCTTGCAGGGTAGTTCTCTCTCCTCGAAGCGTATCCTGTGTTGCTCCAGGTGCTGCACATGGAGATGAATCACAGCCTTTCCTCTTCCGTGCTTTCGGGATGTGAGGTCGAGGCTGTTAAAGTAAATGGTTGTCAGGCGAAATCCTCCTAGGATATACAGTATATTTCCCCTACAAGTTTATATGCCGTTGGCATTTTAGAGCATCAGCAGAACTCATAAAATAAGCAGGTAGTCAGGATTGTGGTTCCTTGTTGGATAACACAGAATGACGGCAGCATTAGGCTATGGAATAAAATTAGGGCTGCCTGATATTTCCAAAGATGATGATGGTTTATTCCCTTAGGGGAGGCAGGAAGTTGAGATGGGGTCTTGCTGTGCGACTAGCCTGGAACTGGCTGAGTAAGCCAGACTGGCTTCAGACATGGAGCTGCCTCGCCTCCCAGTTACTTCCAGTCAGAGCTGGTTATTTAAATATTTCTAAACAGTTTTGGAATGTGTCCAGTAACTGTCTAGGTAACAGTCTCTTGGGATTTTTGCCTCTTTACTATATCCATAAAAGTATTAGCTAAACTCTTTATTAAACAGTCTTTCTTAAGACAAAATTTAAGGCTTTGAGTGTTGCTCCATGGTGAAACATACTTAGCATGGCCCTGGAGTTCAGTCTTCAATAGCAAAAAAGAGACAAAACTTAAAATGCATCTGTAATTAAGTTTGGTAGTGTGCGAACACGAATGTTCCGATACGGTAGGTGCCACTATAGTTAGGCATATGGGGCGTTTACCTACTGTCGACTTTATTTGGGAAAAGATGTGATTTCAAATGGAGATGATTAATGTTAAATTATTGAGTTCCTTGTTTTATTTTCTACTTAATATACTAGTATTAGGATTTTTTCAAGGTGTTTTTAAAAATCAGACTTAAGATGAAGCCATCTTAAGAGTTTTTTTTAATACCTTGACCTCTTTCCATAGCTCTCAGTGAAAGGTTACAATGACAAACAGCCAATTTTGCTAAAGAAGATCACCGAGAAAATGGCTACTTTTGAGATTGATAAAAAAAGATTTGAAATTATCAAAGAGGCGGTAAGTCCGATACTTTTATAATTTCCATTGGTATAGTTATAATGCCATATTTTTAAAAAGTAATTTATTTTTATTTCATGTGCATTTGTGTTTTGCCTGCATATATGTCTGTATGAGGGTATTAGATCCCTGAACTGGAGTTACAGACAGTTGTGAGTGTCCATGTCGGTGCTGGGGATTAAACCCTGGTCCTTGGGAAAAGCAGGCAGTGTTGTTAACCACTGAGCTATCTCTCTGGTCCCCATATTGTCATATTATAGACATTAGCAATAATGGAGAAGAGGATAAAAAAAGCATTCCTGTTCCTGGTGCATTTATGCCACGTCGTCTTTGCTAAATCCTGTATTCTACTCAGAAAGCCGAACCCACTAGTTGTATACCTGACTGTCAGCTTCAAAACATACTATAGCTGCAGTTTAGGCTCTGAGGGAAACTCCAGAGAGAGACTTTTTATAGTTTTTATCCCGACCTTCATCTCAGACAGAGGACTGCCTACTGGAAGAATTTTCGGTTGAGCATCCAGTAGCTACTACCCATGTTACTTGCTTATGGAGGCTTTGATGATTGTAGACTGGGGACTACTTTCTGAGGCGTGCAGGATGTCCCATAGCGAAGGTAGATGTAGGTTAGAGGTAAAGATGTGGCCTGGGCAATAAAACACATGTCATTTAGTTTAAGACCTAGAGAAGGGTAGGTGTTATTCTTAACCGTATAGAGGAGGAAGGAGCCTGCATTCCATTTAGCCATCACTTACATAAAAGGAGTTGGCTTGTCGCTGATTTTCTGAGTCGACTTTGAAGGTTAATGACCCTGTGTTTCCCCTCCCTAGTACATGCGATCTCTTAATAATTTCCGGGCTGAGCAGCCTCACCAGCACGCCATGTACTACCTCCGTCTGCTGATGACTGAAGTGGCCTGGACCAAAGATGAGTTAAAAGAAGCCCTCGATGGTGAGTCTCTCCTACTTAACTCTCCACCCTGATTCTAGTCATTCCATTGTCAGTGTGCTCCAGCGACATTTACCAACTGTTTACACACCCAGCCCTGCCTGTACAGTAAGCAGCAGTCAGTGGGAAGGATTTCTGCATCAGGGGCCCTGCAGGGTAGAGAAGCACAAGTAGAAAGATCACTTCGATGGAGATGGAGCAGGTGAGCGTTAGAGAAGGGATTCCCAAGGCAGCACAGTGAAGTGGACCACGTTCCAGTTTCGCAGTAACTTATACACCAGTGACTGTAAAAAGACCTTAGACTTAAATAAGACTCCGGGTACGTGTGTATGTATAACCTTTAAAATTAAGACAGGTGCACATGCTTTTAGATTGAAAGATAATATCTGTAAATTGCCTGACTTATCATAGGTGTTTAATTAATAAACTTAATTAGTTCCTAAAGAAGGACCAATACATGGGAAAGGAATGGGAGAAGTAGGAAAATTACTTTCGGGCTACAGTAATAACAATTGCCACAGGCAGTGCCCACCTACAGATGCTAAAATTAGAAAGTACATTTATAATGAAAACACCGGCAGACACCACCTTAGCCAAGCAGTTTGTGGTAACATATCCTGTGTACACATTTGATGCACATGCCTCCCTAGTGCATCTCCCTGCTAGTACATACATGTAATATGACCTTGAGAAGATCCTAGATAAATAAAGGAGTTCTGAGGAATTTGTCTCCAGTGAGAGGCAGTAAGGGTGTGGGACAGGTAATTGCAATATAGGAGCATAGATTAGATCCTGGACAGAGAAAGGACATTAGTGTAAAAATGAAATCCAAGACCAAGATTGATAGGAGACACCTTATAGTTCGTGGACAACCTGGTCTACTTAGCAAGTTCTAGGCCAGCCAGGGCTACACAGTGAAAAAAAAAAAACCAAAAAATCTTTTAAAAATCCAAATAAGGCCTGTACTCTGGTTCACAGTGTGTATCAGCCGGGAATGCAGCTGAGTGGTAGGGTGCTTGCCTAGTGTGTACAAGGCCTTGGGTTTGATCTGTAGAACCTTGAACAAAACAGTGCCTATCAGTATTGATTGCTCAGGTTTTGGTAACCATATTAAGGTTATTGAAAGATGATAATATTAGACAAAACTGGGTGAAGGGTATAAGGGAACACTAGTAATTTTGCAAGTCTTCTATGTCTGAAATTATTTCAGATGTAAAGCTTAGTTTGTTTTTACCTTTTTTTTTTTTTTTTTTTTGCCAATCCTCCTATTTCTTACTCTTTTTCAGATGTGACCTCTCCCGCCTTAAGGCCTTCATACCTCAGCTGCTGTCCCGGCTGCACATTGAAGCCCTTCTCCATGGCAACATAACAAAGCAGGTGCGAGGTGGTGTTTTAGCAGGCTTCTCTGGATTGCCACAGAAATTACTTCCTCTATTCTGTGTCAGAATTGCCTCAGCTTTCTCTGTGGAAATCTATCCTAGAGTTAGGATAGTTAACTAAGGCTGTCTCTGCTGCTGTTGCCTGACCTACACCGTCAGAGAAGAAAAATGGAACTGATTGTCCCTAGTGTAGGCTCACAGACTGCAGAATCAGGACCTCATTCAAGCCCCTCGACACTGCATACTGGATATGTAATCTTATGAAAATGTGTTTTCTCTGCTCCCCAAATCACAAGCCTAGTTCACAGCATACAAAAAACACTACAACATTTCCATGACAGTCTGCCTCAAGGGCCCGGACTGTCACTCGGTATTCGCCTCAAACAATATGGCCAAGGTCAGACGCTTGCCCGTGGTAGCTTAGTTCTCGCTACACTTACGTTCATCTTCTCTGTTCTGCATCCGTGGTCAAGGTCACCGATGTGAGCTAACTGTTCCTTCCCGCACCTTTCCGCCTGTAGAAAGGCCTTTTACTCCTCTATCAGGACTGTGTGGAAGGTTGCTTGGATGTCTGTTTCTTTTCACCACCACCATATTAGTTTACAAACTCAGTTTTAATCCATTTGAATAGGATTAAATGAATTTAACATTTAAAATGTTTTTATGATCATATATTTTTGTTATTGTAATGGGCTATCCAGTATGCTGTTTTGATTTTCACACAGACAGGATGTGCTTGTGTTTTTTTTATAACACACTATGGTATTTCCTTCCTCCAGGCTGCCTTAGGAGTTATGCAGATGGTAGAAGACACCCTTATTGAGCATGCTCACACCAAACCTCTCCTTCCAAGTCAGCTAGTCCGGTACAGAGAAGTTCAGCTCCCCGACCGTAAGTTGAAATGAGCTGTATAATAATGTGGTATATTACAATGAATTGAATATGCTTGGAAATAACATATAGTTTCATGTTGGAGATCTACAGGAAGCCTCATTTATAGAAATATGATTGATTACAAGTAGGTGGTTTTGCCAGAAAGTTCCTTGGTTGGTGAGCCATGTACATGAAATTAAAGGCAGGCAGTAATTTTGAGGAGATTGACATTGAATTGACTAGTACTTGCATATAGAGGAGTCAGAGACTAAAACTCTCATGCAGCTAATGAGATATGAACTGTGAGACCTGGAGGGTGCTCAGTGGGTGAGGTCATGCATGCACTGTTCCTGGAGAGGACATGACTTCTGTTTCCAGCATCCATGTTGGGGACTTAAAACCACCTTTAACTCACTCCAGCTACAGGGCATCTGATGCCCTGTATCCTCCATAGGTACCTGATTTCTCGAGCACAGATACACATAAAATGCGCATGCGGCATGCATACACACGTCATACACAACATGCCCGAAGGGCATAGTCGGCACCCCATTAATCCTAGCACTTGAGAGGCAGAGTCAATTGATCACCTGAGTTCAAGGGAAGGCTGGCCTACATAGTAGCTTGCAGGCTAATCAGGGATACACAGTGAGAATTTTGTCTAAACGAACAAAAGAAAGCTGGGCTAGAGTTGTGGTTTAACTGGTAAGGGCTCACCTACAACAGAATAGAGGTGATCATGGTACATGTTTATATTCTCAGTCTTGGAGGTGGAGGCAGGAAGATGAGATACCACGATAATGAGTTAGAAGCTAGCCTGGAATATGTGACTGTCTCACAAATGCAGATAACAACATATTCCTTATGTTTTTTATAAGGAGCCAGCATAAGGAAAAACTTTTATATGTTGAGATTTATAATATTAGATCATAGTTATATTGACATAGCTTCTTTTGATGCAGAAACTCAATGAGCATGGTTTCAGTGTGCAAAATATAGTGGGGACATAGTAGATAGAATGAGGGCATTGACACTTCAGGCCACTTGTCACTGTTGTTGTTCCCTGTGCATTCAGTGCCTATGTCCCCTTTCCTGTGTTACAGGGCCTTTGTCTATGCTCTGTTCTCTCCCCTGGCCTGTCAGACAGCTATGACAAAATACCCAGTATAAGAGGTGGGAAGCAATTAATTTTGAGTCACAGTTTTGAAAGTTTCAGGTCATGGGTATTTCACTGTTTGCTCTTGTACTTATTATTTTTAAAGATTTATTTATTTTACGATATGAGTACACTGTAGCTATCTTCAGACACACCAGAAGAGGGCATCAGATCTCATTACAGATGGTTGTAATGGGATTTGGTTGCTGGGAATTGAACTCAGGACCTCTGGAAGAGCAGTCAGTGCTCTTAACCACTGAGCCATCTCTCCAGCACCGCTCTTGTACTTATAACAAAGTAGTATATAAGAGCATATGGTGAAGGAGTCCCTCACCACAAGACAGCCTAGCAGTAAAGAGAAGGGGTGTGGCCAGGGTCCCAGTGTCCCTCTCAAGCAGATGTTCCCAAAGACTTCCTTCCACCGGGTCCCACTTGTACTAAAGCTTTTGCCACCTTCTGATAGTGCCCAAGGCTGGGGACCAAGCTCTGTAGGGATAGGGATGTGGCTCAGTGGTAGAGCATTTGTCCAGAATGTGCAAGGCCCCAATTTAATCCCCGAGACTTGGCCCAGGCTGTAACACCCTCTGAATTTTTCTGATATCCTCAGCTGGAATAACTACTTGTGAGTTTTTCTGAAACATCAGAGCTCTCAGCACTTTGGCTCTTGGAGGATTAAAGGGCATCACTGTTTTATGAGATTACGCACTCCTTTAAAGGCAGGGGGCTTGCTTTAAGTGGCTACTAAAGCAACCCAGCTATGTTATTACTTCACGCCACCTCTGTGGAACACAGCTGGTTGTGCTGTTATGCATGGCGGTCATCACGAAGCAGATAAAGGTTATCCGTGCTGCTTCTAGCCTGTTCCTCAGCCACTGCAGAGAGAGGAAGAGGAGGATCTGCTGACCAAGAACCATCCCTTTGGGCTGAGCATGCAGCTCTGAGGTGGAACCTGTTTAAAGGCAGTCGGGGTGTGTGTGTGTGTGTGTGCGTGTGTGTGTGCATTCATTACTGGGTTCAAGCTTCAAACCAAAAGGAAGAAGCACCTGCAGCATTTACCTTCATGTGAAGGGAGCCAGTCTGGAAAGAGAACGTCAAAGTGAAGTTTTCATGCCTCTTCCTTCTTTCCCTCTCTTAGGACCCTGCCTTTTTGCTTCCTGATTGTTCCGTCAAATTGTCACAACCTCAGAAATAGCACAGCTTACATTCCCAGTCTCAAAATGAAGGTGTTAGAAAATTACTGATGTAGCCAGCTGATCAGATGTGGATGCCTTCACTTGATTCTCTATTGGAAGGCATTTACAGCTGAACAGCTAAGTCTTATGCACTGTGAAGGAGAAAATATTTTGTGGGATATGTGTGAAAAACTAGAAGATGAAAGTGTAAGGAAAGAAAACTTGTCTGTGGAGCGGGCAGACACAGTGTGGTTGAGCATGCATGTAGTCTCAGCACTCGTGAGACAGCGGCGAGAGGATTCCATGGCAGACCCAGCTGTGTTAATTGTCTTCTGTTGCTATGGTAAAACACTGACCAAAGCCTTCCTGGGGAGGAAAGGATTTATCATCTCACAGGGTACAGTCCACCATCAGGGGAAGCCAAGACAGGAACTCAAGGCAGGAGCCTGAAGCAGAAACCCCGAGAAAGGACACTGCTAACTGGCTTACTTCTCATGGCTTACCCAGCCACTTTTCTGGGAGGTTTTATTTAAGACAAGGTGTCACATTGTAACCTTGGCTGGCCTGGAACTCACTAGGTAAACCACACTGTGGCCTCAAACTCATAAAGATCAGCTGTGCTGTGCTGGGAGTAAAGGCAGGCACCAAGCCCCTTCTTGGCTACTTTCTCTTACACAGCCCAGGCCTACCTACCCAGGTGTGGCACTACCACAGTGGGCTGCACTCTTTCTCCCATAAATAAATTACCTACCAAGAAAATGCCCCACTTACATGTCCTCAGATTGGTCTGATGGAGGAAGTTCCTGAACTGAAACTCTTCCTCCCCAGAATGTCTGAACTTGCATCAAATTGATGAATACCAGCACAAACGTTATATGACAGCAAGTTCAAGGCCAGCCTCAGCTACATGGTGAGACTTTGTCTCAAAAACCACTAAGACAAAGACATAAAGTTAAGCAAATGTACTCTGACTTTATTAAAACCACAGATAATTTTGAGCCTGCTCTCTTTCTGAAACTTCTCAGGAGGATGGTTTGTTTACCAGCGAGGAACAAGTCCACAATAACTGTGGCATTGAGATTTACTACCAGACAGACATGCAGAGCACCTCGGAGAACATGTTCCTGGAGCTCTTCTGCCAGATTATCTCTGAGCCTTGCTTCAACACTCTGCATGCCAAGGAGCAGCTTGGTGAGAAGAAAATGGGGATTGCAGGATACCAGAGACTGTAAAGGACATTCCCCACTTGCACAGTCACATGGCACTGTGTACCAAGCCCGCTACATTTAGATGTGAGAGCCTTGTTTGCAGGGAAACTGTGAAAGCCTTGTGTATATGGAGCTGCTTCTGAAAGATGAGCTGTTAACGTCTTGCAGATACAAGAGCTGCTGTGTTCTTCCTTCCTCTTCCTTCTCTTCCTCCTTTTCCTCATCCTTTTTCCTTTCTTTTTTATGGTGAGGAGTTTGGACTCCGTCTCCTCTTTTACATGTTTCTGCCACTGAACTATGTCCTTAGCCCTACTGTTAAAGCAATTCAGAATGAGATGATACTGAGTTTCTATTTCATGCTATAAAAGGTAGGGAAGAAAGAATGCTAGGGGTAGGCCTGCAGGTAGTGCAGGGGAAGCAAGTCCTGCATGGGGAGCTTAGCTTTACAAGCCTTGAACATCTGAGGGCAGTGCTTCCTCTCACGTGTCCCCTGAATCCAGTGCTGGAGAGACACGAAGTGTTTGTTTGCACTTGGTTGGAAGTCCTGGAGAGCCTAGCACTTTTGGTCAATGAGGAAAAAAAAGTTCACACTTGGAAGGTGGAGGCGCCATCCTCAGCTACTTAGACAGTTCTAGACCATTCTGGGCAGCATGAGGCCCATCTCAAAGAAAACAAACAACAAGAACAAAAAGAAGTTCCCATAATGGCTGGGAAGAAA
The DNA here is from genome assembly GCF_011064425.1 of Rattus rattus. Taxonomy (NCBI): domain Eukaryota; kingdom Metazoa; phylum Chordata; class Mammalia; order Rodentia; family Muridae; genus Rattus; species Rattus rattus. The sequence continues at coordinate 36,510,531 of NC_046155.1, forward strand.
GGATTTGAAAGGATACAGGTGTGTCTCTCCACATACTCTGTCATTTTAAAGCATTCCCTATGCTGGGCGCTGATCTTGGAGAATGGACACATCATGGATAGTTCTTCCTCCCAAAAAAGAGCTCAAGTCACAATGGCTGACCTGTGAAAGAGTAACAATTATTCAGTGTTCCTGTAAGAGTGTTCAAATAGCACAGCTCCTGAGGACTGTAACTTGCCCAGAGACCCTGGGGCCCAGAGTGTCTTCCGTGGTAGATCCATTGACAGAGCTGATGAAGGGAAAAAGCCAGGAGCTCAGTGGAGAGAAGGGTTGGGAATGTTACCTGTGAAGGAAAGGCAACTGGCACTCTGTGAGCACACACAGGGGCGTGACCCCCAGTGGTTGCTGCTGTCTGAGGTGCACAGTCTGCTTCACCTCTGCGGCCTGTTCTGCCTCAAACGTTGGTAACTAAAGTGGAGCCTCCACATCTCCACACACTCTCAGGCCTGTGTCTAGAGCCTGACCTAGTGACTGACAGTGTCCTGGACCTGCACATGCTCTGAGGCCCTGGCTCACCGCACATTCTCCTGGTCTGTGCTGCTCCTGGGCCACATGGGTTCCCTAGTGGCACATGCTGAGCCTGCCACCATTATACATTGGAATTCCATTTGGGGAAGGTGACATTCTATGACTGCAGACACTGCTACCGCATCATCAAGGCCTAGTGATATACACAAGATAGGAAAGACTACCAGTGTGGACAAGGGCGTTGCCCTTGTCCAGAAACTGCTGTACCCAGGTTTGCTGCAGGTTCCCAACTAGAGGAGCATGTCCATCGCCAGAGAATGGACCTGTTGACTAATGAAGAGACTGACTAAACACTTTCAGTGCACATGCACCAGGGCAAGTGTTAGATGCTGAAAGCCGTCAGGGCATGCAATTTACTGTGAACCAAGAGGGCCTGATGCTACTTTGATATCCTGTGGTAACAGCTGGTGCAACACACTGCAAGCCTCCCTTGTTCAATGACCTGATCAATAGTCCTGTCTTTGTGGTCCATAGCAAATATGCCTCTGTTGGCTGCCACGAGTTGGAGATGCCTTGACACCAGCTACTGTAACTGGAGGCCTGTGCCCAGATCTCACACCCTGCTCTGTTCTGAGAGAGAATGCTAGCACTGTTTGCTTCATGTGGGCAGCTCCCCACACTCTGCTCATGCACAGGCCTTCAGGACCCCAGTGAGGCTCTCCGTGGTAGCACCCTTCCACCCACCTCTGATAGTCTCAGAACTCAAAGGAAAAAATACATGGGCCTCTCCTTCTGGCCACTGGAGTCTCTGTCTTCAGCTAGAACTTGCCCACGGTGCTTTTGATGTTGTAGGTGTCACTACTGAACTTGAGCAGGAAGATGCAGCTAGAGTGGCTTTGAACTAGAAAGAGCAAAATAAAATAACGGAGTCTGCAAAAGACGGAGATGGGAGAGAGAGAGAGAATGTGTTGGGGAGGGCACTGTCTCAGCACAGATGTTGGTACATCTGTGACCTTCAGTTGGCTTGTCCTGGAGGGTGGGTTGCCCAGAGCTGGTCCCGGACCAGATTACCCAGCCACTGCTTCATGGAGATGGCTGTATGGGGCTTAGATGGGAAAGCCAGGGCCAGGACTTGGCTAGGGCACCAGAGTGAGCTCCGCAGTTTGGAGGAGGGAATAACTTGCACATAGTAAGCATCAGAGTCAGGGAAGTCATGGGGTTTGAAGGATGAAGAGGATTATGGGTTGTTTTGTTTTTTAAGAAAAAAGTCACCCTCAGTTTTCTTCAGGGAGCCTTTCTGCTCAGTCCTTAGGAAGAGGACATTGCTCTAAGTGGTTCTATCTCCAGGTGCGAGGGAGCTGAAGTGGGTCTTACTTGCTCTGGAAGGCTAAGTGGTCTGAGTCCCGTGCAGAGGTCCTGACGGGCTGTGTGTGTGCTCTTCAGGCTATATCGTCTTCAGTGGGCCTCGTCGGGCCAACGGCATCCAGGGCTTGCGATTCATCATCCAGTCAGAAAAACCACCTCACTACCTGGAAAGCAGAGTGGAAGCCTTCTTGATCACCATGGAAAAGGCCATAGAGGACATGACAGAGGAGGCTTTCCAAAAACACATTCAGGCGTTAGCGATTCGCCGACTCGACAAACCAAAGAAACTCTCTGCAGAGTGCGCGAAGTACTGGGGGGAGATCATCTCCCAGCAGTACAATTATGACAGAGGTATGTAAACAGCTCCGAGGAAAGTCACCGAAAGGTCTGAGGGCACCAGACGCATTCCACGTGGTAATTCATTTTGGGACACTTCTTTAAAAATGTTGTTTTTTAAAATGGATTATTTAACAATTTCCTGCTAGAAACTGTCTCCTCCCAAATTAGATCTGCTCCACGTGTTTCACTGTGTCTGTCATGTCTGTGTAGCCTGTGAGCACTGATACTTGAACATCTATTTTACATACATGACTTGGGGGAAAGTAGCTTAAACTTCCATAAGGAAGTGCTGTCCCTGAACAGTTCAGAATCTCCAAGCTCTCCTCCACTCCAGACGTAGAGGGGTGTGTGTCCTGAAGTCTCCTGCCTACGATTCCTTCCCCATTTCATGCCACAAGAGAGTAAGCAACAAAGGCAAAGCACAGTAGAAACCAGGAGATTGGTGTATCCCTTTTCTGGCATCACCACACTGAAGATTTGACCAGCCGAGGCCATGTGGACTCATTTTTCCTGCCTGTGGCTTTTGGTTTGGTTTTGTTTTATTAAGCCAAGGTCTCACTACATATCTGTGGCTGATCCTGAGCTTGCTGTGTAGGACTGGGCTGGCCTCAGACTCCTAGAGCGCTGAGTTCTGCCTGCCTTGGCATCCCAAGTGCTGGGATTAGAGGTGTGCACCAGTGTGCTCGGCCTTCCCTGTGGTTAGCAGTCGGCTCCCCTGTCAGTTAACTGGTCCTGATCCAGCATCCCACTGTGCATGAAGCAAACTGGTTCCAGGCTGTCGTAGCTACTGTAGCATGTGCTGTGACTTTACCTGGAATCTGCCTCCTGCCTGCTTAGATAGCAGTTGGTGGCTTTAAAACATGGGTTCATGGGCAGGAGAGAAGAGCATCAGTCAAGTACCACCTGCTGCTCAGCCCGAAAACCTGAGTTCGATCCCTGGAACCAACAGGGGGAGAGAAACCCAACCAAAAGCTACACTGTGGCTTTCACACAGGCACACGGATGGGAAAGTCCTTAAACTCGTAGGTGCTCAAGGGGCTCAGAGCGAGGCGCATCGTCTTTCAGTGCAGTACTTTGGACCGTTTAAGGTAGAGAATACTTATGAATTACTGCTTGGTTGTGTTTTCAGATAACATAGAGGTTGCATATTTAAAGACACTCACCAAGGACGATATCATCAAATTCTACAAGGTCAGTGGCTCTGTTATCCAGACTGTTGTATTTTCTGACTAGTATGTATGTATTTACCGCATGTCAAGGTCAGGCAGCTTGCACTAGTTCCTCTCCCACCATGTGGGTCCCTTGCTGCCAGACTTGGCAGTGGGTTTCTTTCCCACCATAGCCGTGTTGGCTCCTCAAGTTTGGTTGACAGTGAACTTGCTACACTGTGGACTGCTGCTTTGAACTGCCCGGACTGGATTTCTGAAGGTGTTTTTGTAGAATTAAGGATTTGGCCTGTTGCTGTTAGACTCAGTTCCCTCTGTGTGACAGGGACTACAGCAGCTCTTGTGGTTTCCAAACCTCCCTTTGCAAGCTCCTTCTCTTGATTCGGCTTCTGCCGAGCTCTGTAAAAACATTGCTGAGCTTTTTAGTGGGGGCAGGGGTAGCAAAGGGAACACAGTACACAGTCAGCTTCCGAGTTTGCTGTGTCTGTGCTTCCCGGGAAGTGTCGCAGAGAGGCCCTGCCCGAGGGCCTCCAGCACAGCTCTAAGAGAACGCTGTTCCAGCTAAGTCTCTCCCTCCATAATGAAGCGAGGAGAGATTAAATAAATGCACATCCTAGTCAGGGTTATCATCACTGCAGTGAGACTCAGGAGCAGAGCAAGCCGGGAGGAAAGGGTTTATGTGGCTGACGCTTCCAAATCACTGTTCATCGCTGAAGGAAGGGGGACAGGGACTCAGACAGGGCAGGTGCCTTGAAGCAGGAGCTGATCAGAGGCCATGGGGGTTTGAGGGAGAGGGCTGCTTACCGGCTTGCTCCTCACATCTTTCTCAGCCTGCTTCCTTATAGAACCCGTGACCACCACAAGCCCCAGGGATGGCCCCACCCATAATAGCCTGGGCCTTCCCCATCAAGCACTAATTAAGAAAGTGCCTTACTGGTTTGCCCACAGCCTGATCTTTAGAGGCATTTTCTCTGCTGAGGTTTCCTCCTCTCAGATTACTCTAGCTTGTGTCAAGTTGACATAAAACTAGCCAGCTAACATAGCCTGTCAAATGAAGAATTTCAAAGCTTATGCCACAGAGGAATTGTGCTTTAAAAGTGTTACACATTTTGAATTTGTTGGGACTTCTAATTTACATAAAATTTACATAAAATATTTTTGTGCTTGATTGTAAAACAAGGAAAATAATAGTCTGTGTTACCTTAGCACCCCAGAGCTGCTCCTTATTTTTTTTATCTACTTAGCCCAGATTGTTTGTGATTCTGATCTATCTGATACAGGAAGAGAACTATGCTCTCTCTTCTGCTCTCTCTCTCTCTCTCTCTCTCTCCTCTCTCCCACAGTGAAGTCAGCACTTGCCATTCCTCTTTAAGATGGCCACACGAAAGCAGTGAGACTCCTACTCACATGTCTGTACTAGGGTTTTCAGCACCCTTTGCTTCATCACCAGGATCCTGTGGCAAGAGAAGAGTCAGGAAACTAGAACAGCCCTGACTTGGCTGTTTCGTAGCAGAAATTGATTATACAGAACACAGTTACTGTGCCATGGTCCCCTCATCTACACATCCACAGAGCTGCTGTTTCCTGTGTCTGCAGAAAAGTCAGTGAGGTTCACATCACCTTAACGATAGACAGGGAGACAGACTGCAGAGCTGGACAGGAAGCTTACGGTCCTGACCACTGTGCAGGGATGAGGGCCTGTATGTTAGCTGGCTGTGGTGGTACTCACCTGAGCCTCACACACACAAAAGGAGACTGTGTCTCAAAACAAACAAAAAGATTCTCTTTTTATTCTGTTGAGGAGGTATTTGCTTGAGTGAGAAGGAGCCTATGGAGGCCGTGAGGAACTCTGGATCCTCTGATTAGAGTCACAGGCAGTTGTGAACGCCTGGTGTTGGTCGAGAACTGAACTCAGACCCTCTGTAAGAGCATTGTAGAGCACTTCTAAGCACTACGCTATTGGTTTTTCAAGGCAAGGGACTCATTCTGTAGCCCAAACTAGCCTTTGAACTAATAGGTAAATTCTTCTTGCCTCTGTGTCTTAAATGTTTGTGGAAATAGCTGTGTAGCATGCCTGGTTCACATGTGTATGTTTGATTTACTGAAGGTAGAAGTGGATGGCTGGACTCATTACTTCTGTTGCCTTGAAGGGAAAGTCTTTCTCTCATTGCACTAAACTCTCTCTCTCCTTTTTTCAACGGCATTTTCTTTTATATGCATATATAAAAGCACATTTCTTGATATTTTCACCCCAGTGCACTCTGTCTCTACTTGAAGAGCCGCAGCAGGCGCTGAGGGTGCAGAGTTGGGTGGGTGTTCACACGTCAGCCTCCGACGTGCCTGATGTGCTCTGGGTCGGCCTGTCCATCCTTGAGATCTGCAGGCAGCTGCAGGAGACATGCAGGTCTGACACAGACCAGGAACTCACACGACCCCCCAAACTAGTTGATCTGTTATTTCACCCAAGTTTGAAGCCTCAGTTTCTGCTCTGTAAAGTAAGAGGCTTATTGAAGGAAGTATGTGATTGCCACTTTGACATTTATTAAATAGGTAGTCTCAGGCTTTTTGACAATCGGAATGTATTTCCTTCCAGATGTTATAAAAATACATTTAGCAGTGTTTATTTCAAACCTGCAGGCTGCTTCCACTTTGTGAGGACAAGTGTTTCTCAGTTGCTTACAAATCAGAGTGATCACATTCAGTCCTTGTCTGGGTTCTGAGATTGTCATCCCAGCAAGTATTTTATCAGCAGCTGTTTCACAAAAGACCACACCCCAGTATAACCTCCAATAATGCCCCCCAGAAGGGATGAAAATAGTGCCTTTTTCTCTGGATAAGAAATGCCTCGTGCTGAGTTTGTGACAATGGTAATTGGTGGAAATCACTGCTCTTGGATTTAAAAATGACACATTTGGCCTGGAGAGGCTCAGTGACCAAGAGCACTTGACTGCTCTTCTATACGTCCTGAGTTCAAATCAGCAACCACATGGCGGCTCTAAACCATCTGTAATGGAATCTAGCACCCTCTTCTGGTGTGTCTGAAGACAGCAACAGTGTATGTACACTTGCCCGTAAAGCAAATAAATCTTTATTTTAAAAAAAGGTTTTAAAACCTATATTTATACTTAACGGGGCTATGTAGAAGAAAGTCATTATTTAATCCCCCTGGTTCCATAAAAAGGTGACTGGCAGACACCCCTGGAAGAAGGGCTTCATGATTAATACGGCAGTGAAGTCATGGAGTATAATACGTTTTAAGTTCTGTAGCCTGTGTTTGCTTTATCTCAATTGGCAAGCATTCTTGTTTAAATTCTCATTCTGGAGCCTTTTGTTTTTTTAAACAAAAGAAACTGTAAAAGCCTTCTCTAAGTTCTGTTTTGCAAAGTAGGAATAGTTTGTTTCTCAAACAAAACAAACAAGGTAGGTAAGGAAATGTAAAACTGAAACGCCTCAGGTTGACAAGAGGGGGTGACAAGGGGTCAGAATAGACTTTTGATGCTCGGTGTTGTAGGTTACTTTTAGTAGAGGGGCAAATGAATGAATCTCTATGAGCTCAAGGCCACTAGTCTACATGTAGTGAGTTCTGGGCTAGCCAAGGCTACAGTGAGACTGTCACTTTGCGGGTTTTGGGAGCAGGATGAAGAGAGGGGTTTCACTCTGTATGTAGCTCTACATGTCCTGGAACTTGAGTCACAGCCTGCTCCCTTGAGTGCTGGAATCAAAGACACAGACACTACTCCAGGCTGAGACCCTGTTTCAAAAAGATCTTTACAAGCAACCTTTTGGGAGGTTTTACAAAGCAAACATTGAGCAAACTTTACTAGAGTAAGAACAAAGTTCTCAGATGAGTTACTTGGAGTCCCTCTACAAGCGCTGACTCCACTCCATTTTCACTGCATTTCCTTTTTAGATACCTGGACCAGTTTTATGAAATCTGCCAATCTGTCCACAGCATTGAGTGGACTTGGTTTGTCCATGCAATCTTTTCCTCTGAGAAGATGTTGCATCAGCCTAAAGGCTGAGAGGGGAAGCTTCATCTAACGGTTATCCCATTGCAAAAAAACAACAAAAGGTCCAGCTTTAGGGAGGGTCAGGAGAAACCCTCCCCTGCTCCACGCACCAGGCCTGTTCTCTCGACGAGGCTTTACAGTGTTGGCTTTGGCCGCCTGTAACGTGAAAACTCCTCAGAAGAACCTGAGGAGGCTAAGAACGGCTTGAGTGCCGCTGACTGAGGCACAGTGTTTCTCCTGGAGTCCACATCATTCATGAAAACCCCGCATCAGGACAACTCACTGAGAAAGATGTGAGCTCATGCAGGAAACTGCTGTATATACAAGGCGGACTCACTAGTATCAGTGTACTGTCCTGTGCTAGGTGAGAAAGCTACTTCTCCCCCAAAACTTTCTAGTACAGAACCGAGAAAGTCTTAGGGGAGCCAGGGTCAGCGATTGTCCTGGAGGAGGGCCACTGAGGAGCCAGGAATTGTGGGCGCAGGCATATGATCTTAACACTGGTGAGGCTGAGGAAGGACTTCAAGTTCAAGGCCTACCTGAGCTGGTGGCATGGCAATAGTCTGCCTGAGAAGGAAAGAGGAGGGAGGGGGGAGGGAGGGAGGAGGGAGGAGGGAGGGAAGGGTGTAGAAAGAAAGAATGGCACGTGACCACTAGGGTGGCCCCAGACATGGGGTGGCTCAACAGGCAGTAAAGGTACTTTTCTGTAAAGCTGACCCCACACAGAAGACAGAGAGATGTTGTCTGTCTGTATATCATTCTCACTATGAGTTTAAACAAATCTTAGTTACCTTGGACTTACGCTTTCTCATCTATAAAATGGGAGTAATTTTGGTAGTGCTAGGGGTGGGTATAGCCCATGGTGAAAAATTGCCCGGTATGTAAGGTTCTGGGTTTGATTCCAAGCACCAAAGAAAGTAAGTCTTGCTTGCCTTGAATCTTTTTAGAGTAAAATCATGTGAGAGGAGAGAAAAGAAGCGTTTTATTCACATCTAACTATGGCAACCTGATTTTTCAGTGCCCCAGAGAACTTCATTTTAGGTTTCTAAGGTGTTTAAGACACTGACCTTGGCTTTCTTGTGCTAGAGATGTTGGCTGTGGGCGCGCAAGGAGACATAAAGTATCCGCCCATGTTCTTGCCAGGGAAAATTCTTGTATGTGTAAGCATTGATAGCACAAAAACTCTGTGTTTAATCTCGACGTGAACCATATGGCTGACTCTTGATAAATCCACCCACAGAGCACACCAGGGGAGATCTAAGACAAAGGAATCCCTGGGCAGGCTCTGTTCTGTTGACAGGTTGGGGCAGGGAGGGAAATGGGAGGGAGCTGGTGGCTGGCAATCTGGGCACTCATGTCCAAAAGCTCAGGTGGAACCACCTCTGGTGGCATGGAGAGGAGTGTCGTCTGCAGTCTCTGGCTCGTCAGAAAGGGCCAGAGCCTCAGATCTCTTGCAGGCAGACTGCAGAGTAACTCTGCTCTCGCCAGGTACTCACACGGCTCACATCCCTGTGAGCAGTGCTAGATGAGCACTCAGGACCTGCAAAGCCTGCGACTGGGCCTGGTACAGAGAACGTGTAGCTAAGGACTAGAGTACTCGCTTAGATTTTTCTTTGAGACGCCTCTTGCTGACATAATGTGGGCCAGGACCACATAGAGGAGAGACTCTGTTTTCTTACAGGTCCTGTGGTTGGAGAGTTCTCAGAATGATAGTAAATCTTTCAGCTGCACTTTGCTCACAGATAAGAGGCACTCTGAAAAGCTAGCCTGAGGCCTTCTATACTTTAAAGGGCTAGTGATCATGGAGGAATGAGAACACTGTCTGATACAGGTGCTGGTGTAAGAGCTGACCATTTTGAGTCTCCTCGTGTGTCTCTGCCACTCTCGGCCCCCGCCTGCCAGTCTGCCTTTGCCGTTTCACAGTCATGTGCTCAGGCTGGCCTCCAGGCTGTATGGCTGGGCATGCTTCAAACTCCTAATCCTCCTGCCTCCACCTCATCGGTGCTGGGCGTGGGTGGCTCAGCCCGGCTTTCAAGCCGCCTCTGGTGTGAACTATGTAGCTGTGCACTGAGTCTCTGTCATGCCATACAGACTCCCTGCCCACACCAGAGCTTGGTGTGTGGCCCTTTCTGCAGTGTCAGTATCTGTACTAATCTCGAAAGACTAGCATTTTCTGAAGGAGTGAGGAGAGGGTGCATGCAGGCTTGTGCTCTGGGTGTAAGCCAGCCAGCCATGGATGCCTAGGAAGGCAAAAGGGTGCCGCGTCTCTCAGAGCAGACTTTCCGAGTCCATGCCCTGCCACTGTATTGCACTCATCCTGCTCTTCCGAGCTGTCACCACCCTGCTCAGCCCAATTTCTCACATAGCACATTACCTCCTTTTCAGCCTGAGGTGATTCATAACACATTCTGGATTCAAGCTTGGCCCTGCACTGTTCCCTCAGACCACACACATCACTGGCGAAACCGACAAAACGCTGAAGCAAAGATTCAAATCAGTCTCCGCCAGGAAAGCGAGTCTCAGCTTTGGTAGTTTGCCAGAAACGCAATAGAGAGACCAAACAGAAAGAGGTATCAGGCATTATTATGTAGAATGTTAAAAACCCAAAGTAATAAAATTATAAAGTCTTATAGATGTAGAATATTTTATCTCTAAATATTTTTAATCTTTTTATTCTAAAAGAAATTTCCTTATATTAACTCAGCTTTAATCTGAGAGAAAGATATCTCAGTACAATCCTGCTTCTTCTATTCCAAAAATAGTCGCTTGTCTGATAAGAGCTCTTAAAGGCTTCAGAACATTTAGAAAGGATTACCTGAGATGCTGATCAGCTCAGATCTGCTTCTGTCGAGTGGTCCCTGATGAACCAGCAGAGCACGCAGTGAGCAGATAGTGCACAAAGCGGTTCCAGCGTTCTGCTTACTAGTGAACCTGCTGATTAACTAAGGCATGGTTTTAATGTTTTATAAAACTTGGGTATATTTTTAACCTTCTTAGTCAAATGCTGAAACCAGAATACCCAATTTACAGTGCTAGAAATGCAGATTAACCTTTAAATGAAGTTGAATTTCTCAGAGTTCCTGTGGGAGTTCTCTCTCATCAATTCTGTTGACATTTCTTGTTTCGTGAGTTGGTCTGCTGTGTTCATCAGCAGACCAGCGTGCTACTGTACAGCGTGTGAGACATGCTGTGCTGACATCAACTGTTATTGTGACTCCCAAACTCCTGGGTGAAGTTGAACCGTGTGTGAACTAAAACGTTTGCCTTTAGGGACTCAAAGGCAGCAAATACAAAGCCACCTCCTTGAGATACAAAACTCATGTTTTAAACAGCCAGTCTCCTACAAGACTCAAACTCCCCACTGCTTCTGGTCTCTGTCTTGCCTTGAGGTGTTATTTTTTGAACCTGTGAATATAAACATAAGATGATGACTGGGGGACTTTTTAAAAATATTTTTTCACAAAGATATTATTTTAGGTGAAAATGTTACTGTGAGATTTTAACAGCTGTTTTAAAGTATTTGCTATTATTAAAACTATTTCAAGAAAGCGTGGCTGTACTCCCACACACAGGCAATAGTAACAGAAAAGATGCTCCTGTTTGTCCTGGCTCAGCAAAGTACAGAATGGCGTTTCAGTGGCGATTTTACTGCCCGTGTGCCTTTGATTTGCCAGGGATTTTTCACAAATCTTCAAGCCACAGCTAAGTTCACATTTCCAACACGGTGAACTTGGGCAATCAGGAGCCGCTCTCCCGTGGTGCTGGGCAATCTTTTACCCACATGTTCCTAAGAGTTCTCATGAAAAGCCCGGTCTGTGTCCATCAGAAGACGTTAGTCTACACTGCCCTTCTCCTCAGAGAAAGCTTCAGCCCAGCAGCTATCGTCGACTTTGAACTCCTCTCGATCCTCCTCCGCCTCTCAGTGCTGAGACAGTGTCTCCACCCACCTTGATATGACTATACACAGCTTTCATTGGCCTACAAAATATACACAAGATGAATCTAGACTTGATCCTAGTGTTGAGATCCATCATTGTGAAAGCGAACTACGGTCTACCTTTCCAATAATGACCACATGCCGTTGGTAACTGGCTCTTAAAAAAATGGGTACAGTTAAAAAGTTTGTCTTTACCTGTGTGAAAGGCACCTGAAGAGATTGGAAACAATCCCATGTCAGTTTTCCATGAACCTGCACGTGTGTTCAGTGTGTTCCAGAGCCCTGTGTCACTTGGTATCCAACCGCTCATCTCAGTGGGTGGGTCAGGTGTGAATTCACGGACAGTAACATACCACCTAGAGATCTTCAAGGTACTCGAAGGCTGCAAAGTGAAGTTGTGAAAAAGTCATGAGTTGCCAGGAGACTTAAAAAGTACTTTAATGATCCAATGTGTAAGAGCATGTGAAACCCTGCCAGTGTGGCAGGGTCCTAGGGTTATCCTGTTTACACAAATCTGACCTGGGACTCCTGCACTCCGTGTTGTATTGCCTTGCTTTACAGTTTCAGAAATACTTCAGCTTCCTCGTCAGCATCTGCCCTTGGCAGGATAGTCTGTTAGAGAAGCAGCTGTGGCTGGATTTGGGTATGCGTGCATGAGCCCATAAGTTGCACTTTCGCTGGTGCTGATAACTGCAGTTAACGACAGCTCGTTCGCTTCCCTTCTGGATACAATGATGTAAAAGGAACCCCTCTGGGTTTACGGAGACCAAGTCTCCACTTAAGCAGTGGCATCACTGACTCAAATGTAGCTAAACTCCTCATACTCCAATAAAGAAATTTAATTAACACCGATTTAACATCAATATTTCGAAGTAGATGAGAGGGGGCCCTTCCTCAGCTCATATCATAGTAACAAAGTGAAGAAAAAACATGGCATATGATATTTCAGGTTAATAAGATGTTTTGATGATGGTCTTCAAACGCGGGTCCCCTCTGCCCCACTAAAGGTAGAAATAGCTACTACTTAATGATGGGGTGCTGATATTTCTCCCAAGGCCCTCAGGAGGTCCTTCTCTAGTCAGTCTTGTGTCTGAGGGTCCCAGACAAAAAGCAGCAGGGAGTATCTAGCAAGATAGGAAAAGAAAGTTGTTTGTGGGCAACATGGTCATGTACAAAAAAAAAAAACATAAGGAATCTTCAGAATTATTAACAAGGTGTGAGGAAAGCATGACAAAAGATAGTCCGCTTAATTACTCTGTGTGGGGTGTGTGCGTAAAACAGAATTTAATGCTTGAATAAGTCAATGTGAGGAGTTCAGGGGATAGGTGCCAGGACATGGAAAAGTTAAATGCTAGGTACAGCAGACACAGTGAAGGTTAATATTAACCAGATGGGTGGGAGAGCAGAGAAGGCCTGTGGCTGTGCATGAGGAAACATGGAGCTTGAAATAGCTCTAACAGGGGAAAGCAAAGCAAGACTCAAGTTGTTTAAAAGCAAATGAGGTTGGGTGTGCTGGCCCAACAGCAGCCAGAGACAGTTTGAGGCCAGCCTGGTCCTGCGTGAGAATTCCTAACTAGCCAAGGACCTGCGGTGAGACCACTCTCTAAGTGGTGAGGGCGAGATGAGAATGCTTGCCACCTGAAATCCAGTGCTCGTCCTGACCAGCTCCACTCTCTGGTGCTCAGATTATAGGCCTGTGGCTGAGAGTATGTTCCAGTGGAAGGTTTTAGGCTCACTTATTTGGGAGTCTTAATGGTTGTGCATGCACTGCTAAAGGATTCTACGCATGTCGTGCCAGAAGTTGGTATGCATCTGGGGTGAAGACAAAGTCTTAGAGTTTGTCGCATCTAGGTCTGGCCGTGCACCCTCATGATCCCAACACTGGGATCAGAGACATGAAGTTCAGGGTCACCGATTAATATGTGAAGACTCTGTCTTTGAAAAACAAAAACACAGGGCTGGGGTTAGCTCAGTGGTAGAAAGCGCACACAAGGCGCAAGGCCCTGGGTTCAGGATCCCCAGCTCCGACAAAAAAAAGAAACAAGCTGAAGTGCCTGAGCTCTGGCCAGCACAAGTGAGGTGCATGCAGGTATATAACACCCTTCATGGAGGCTCGAAGACGCTGGCATCTATTCCAATTGTGAGAGTGTCTCCTGATCAGTGATGGAATGTTATTTTGTATTTCTCTTTAATATTTTTAAATGTGTGTGTGTGTGTGTGTGTTCGTGGGAGTGCACACGTGTGTCCAGGTCTTCTGGTGTCAGCCAGTTAAGCCGTACTACTCTTGGCTTAAGAGGCTTTAGCTGGATTTAGCTCAGTGGTAGAGCGCTCCCACTAGCTAAGCGCCACAGGCGCTGGGTTCGGGTCCCCAGCTCCGAGAGGCTTTAAAATTGTGTGTGAGTGTATTGAGGGGTGTGCCCATGCCACACCACCAATGTGGAGGGCAGGATAATAAGCAGGTGGTTCTCTCTCCTGCCATGTAGGTCTTGAAATGAGCACAGATCCTTTGGGCTTAGCACCAAGTGACTGAACCATCTAGCATCTTGCCAACCTATTTAAGACAGGGCCTTGCTGTTTATTCTAGGCCAGCCTTGAACAGATTTGCTTGTCTCTGCCTCCAAAGTTCTGGGATTAAAGGCATGTGCCACCATGCCTTTATTTTGTTGTGATGATACTCATCCTATTCTGGCCATTTGGTCTGGGGAAAGGTGGTACTGACAGTGCAAAGCCAACTCTGTCCACCAGGCGGAGACAAAACACTTCTTAGTGAGAGCAGTCCACACAAAACCTGATTTCAAAGCCAACTCCCATTTATGTAATACAGAAATCGGCAAAAATGTGGCAAGAGCTAAGTGTGCACACCTGTAATCCCAGAATTTGGGAGGTTGAGACAGGATTGCAAGACTTAGCTGGGGTTACACAGCTAGACCCTGTCTAGAAGGTAGGTGGAATTCTTGGTCCTATTGCTTGCCTCCCAAAGAATTTTGTCATCATTGGAGAAAATGCCAGGAACTGATTTTAAAACTAATTTGTGGCTACAAATGTATCTTATTCATCTAATTACATGACATTGTATCTACAGATATTTTTCATCATTTTCCTTACTCAGCTGACGAAAACCACACCAGAAATTTTCACTTCAAAACTGGGACCAATGTGTAGCTTCTCCTCCCATCCCCTGCCCTCCTCTTTGTCCTGAACCTAGGCTCTTGCTCATGTTGTAGACCTAGCATGTGATCATATTTTACCCCCATGCTTCGCTAAGACAACCATCCCCGCTCCCTCTCCGGGCTCTTTGGTAACTTCCTCTTTGTATTCCTTTGTCCCCGTGTAGGTAAGTGGAGACGGTCAGAGATGTCTGTAAAAGCCACACACAATCCTCCACTCAGGAGTTTTTCCCCATACCCCTCCCTCCTGTCCCTTGCCTCATCCTACTGCGGTTCAGCAGCCGTCCCTGTCCCTGTGATGACGTGTGAGGACAAAGGCCACTACTAAGGATGGCAAAAAGGTTCAGGGGCCCCTTCCTGGTGACCATTCTGAGCAATGTCTATGTCGGTGGGGGTTACAGAGGCATGAACTTGTTTTTGAGACTTAGGAGTAACGGTTGAACAGGCTTCCGGTTGCGGGTAAATGTATTCCTAGGCAATCCATCACTGATATTAACACGTTGGGCTGCTGTGTAGGGCATGCGGGGAGTGTGTTGGAGCACAGAGCCCAGACCAGGAGAGACGAAGCTGTCGAGGGTTGGACTTGCGCATGCCTACAGCGCCTCCTCAAGGCAGGGGCACGGCTTCTGAAAGTAGCCAGGACTACACCGTGCGTTACCCCATAAGCTACGAGATGGAAAGAAACTGCATATTCCTTTCCTGAGGGAAACCAGAGTTTTAGGTTTATGCTAGGCCAACGAGGTGACCAGGGGAGGAGTGGCCTAAAGGGTGAACACACACACACACACACACACACACACACACACACCACACCACACCACACCATCCAACCGTGACAGAATTGGCCTTCTCACCTGGGTCCCTGCTCCTGTGACTGCCTCCGAGGTCTCTGGTGTCCCCAGACGCATGCACAGATGATCGGGACAATGTTTACTACTGTGCAGACTGTCTACCAGCGCAAATGTCACTTAACTCATCTTCGCCCCCGACGCCTCCACTCATCTTCCTCTTTCTCCTCTGTGTTTACTTAACCTGTTGCTGTAAACCTCAGGTTACCCATTTTATTCTGTTTCTTTTGGGGATGAAAAGTTGAGTTTCTGTCCTATAGACCTTGATTTCCAATTAAGTATATTATCAAATGTTAATGCCACAACTAGTGGGTTAGCTTTAGGGTAGAAATTTGTGTTGGGTGTGTGTATGCAAAAATAGGTATTTATGGGGTTGGGATTTAGCTCAGTGTTTAAACGACATATAAACCACAAAGAGCCCTGGATTAGGTCCCAGCTCGAAAAAATTTTATTGGGATTATAGCAATGGCTGGCACTGAACTCACATGTAAAGACAGACTGACACCGACAATGCAATCTGCCTGCCCTGCCTCCAACACTGGGATTAAACGATGTGCACCTCTACATCTAGCTATTCATTTTTAAACTATATGTGTTGGTATTGGGAGAGGAAAATAACCCGTGGTGGAGGTCAGGGACAGCTTGTAGACTGGTTCTCACTTTCTATGCGAGTCCCAGGGGCTAAAACAGCACCATATCCCGTTGATTACAGAGTGAATGGTTAAGCAAAGCAATACAAAACAAACAAACAAACTAAGCCGTTCCTTTACTAACTACTTTCAGCCTGTGATTTCTACCACGTGGGAACCAAACCAAGAAGCAGAAGTCTTACAGTGAGGCAACACTGAGCACAACAAGACAGTAAAGGACAGAGGGCTTTCCTCCTGAGAACCAGCCCTAGTCCGGGAGATTACTTGTACAATGTTGTACCATGGTTCTGTGTGTCCAACTTGACACAAACTGGAGTTATCAATAGGAGCCTAGTTGAAATGCTCCAGGGATCAGCTGCTAAGGCATTTCTCAACCAGATGATCAAGAAGGACCCAGCCATTATGGGTGGTGCCGTCCCTGAGCTAGTGGTCCTGGGTTCTATAAGAAAACAACAGCAAGCCAGGAAACAAGCTGGTGAGTAACATCCTCATGGCCTCACCATCAGTTCTTGCTTCCTAACCTGTTGAGTCCCTAGTCCTGACCTTTGATAACAACAGATAACAGAGTGTAGGCTGAATCAAACCAACACTCCTCCCCAATAGCTTTGGTCAAGATGCTTACACAGGGATAGAAACCCTGCCTAGGCCCCATTTCTGACATTCTGACTCCAGAGAAAACCACCATCCTGGGACCTGTGCAGGGCTCTGGTTACTGCCTGAATCAAGAAACCCTCCGAGCAACCAACCCACCCAACCCACAACAACCCACCCCCACAAAACACCCCCCCAACCCCCCAAAAAAAAAAACTTAAAGCCCCCAGGCAGGCACCACCAGCGAGACCAAACCACCTGCTCAGCACCTACCTGGCTGGTCTCCAGGACCAGAAACAAAATCCTCTGAACGGACATTTCGGACTTTTAATGAGACCCAACCTCGATGATCCAGGCCTGCAGCTCTGCTCCCAAACCTGGAGAAGAGTTCACAGCTCGGACAGAGTGGCACATGAGGCAGAAGCGGGAGAGACCACCAATACTACTCACTCCTGCACATCCTGACAGAAAACTCTCCCGGCCTCAGGAACCCGGAAGACCAGGCACCGGACTGCAAGTCCCAGAACTACACGGACCAGAAGGACCCGGATCAACAATTCTCTACCCAAATCCCGTGGAGGAAGAAGCTAAGCCTTCAGAGAGGCAGACACGCCTGGAAAGCAAGAGACCTCTGCCCACCCTGACTCAGTAGAACACCTATGCATCCAGGACCCCGGTGCCTGAGATCCCGGAGCAAAATGAGCCTTCTGTTGCCGACCACGGAGGCTAAGCCTTCCGAACCCAGGACCAGAGCTAATAGCTTTCTACTCAAGCCCATGACCTGCCTGGATCGGACTCAGGCACAGGCACAGGACAGCTTAAGACCAGTAAGCAGGAACTCCATCCAAGCAAAACAATCTGTCCCCATAACGGCTGAAACAGAAAACAGGTCTACAACACTCTGACACAATAGGACTGTACTGTCAAAATAACAGAAAATAACACAGAAGACAATCTGATGGCGAGAGGCAAGCAGAACCAACAACAGAAACCTAAACTACATAATCATCAAGGCCACTCCCACAAGAAAACACTAAATATCAAACAACAGAAAAGCAAGATCTATATTTAAAACCATATTCAATCTGTGACAGGACTTCAAGAAGAAATAAAAAAACTCCCTTAGAAAAACATAAACAGTAAAGAAGCCTATAAGAATCCAAAAATCTGAAAGAATTGAAACACAATCAAACAGTTGAAGGAATTAAAAATGGTAAAAGAAAGAACACAGAAACAACCCTGGATATGAAAACTAAAGAAGACAAAGAGCCTGTGATACAAAGCATCACCAACAGAATAAGAGATGAAGAGAATCTCAGGACAGACAGAAATCATCCGACACAACTATCCAATAATATAAACAGAAAAATATGTCCAAAACATACAAATCAGGACTCAATGAAGATCAACCTAAGGATAATAAGAAAGAGGTGAAACTCCCAGCTCAAGGACAAGTAAATATCTATACAAAAATCACAGAAGAAAACTTTCTAACCTAGAAAGGAATTAACATGACATACAGAAGCATACAAAACTCCAAATAGATTGGACCAGAAAAACTCCTCCATGCCAAATACAAAATAAAATAATAAAAGCAGTAAAGAGGGAAAAAGGTCAAAGTATATAGGCAGACCTATCAGAATCCTGAACTTCACCAGAGACTATAAATCCAGAGATCCTGGACAGATGTCATACAAACCCTAGAGCACAAATGTCAGCCCCAGTTTGTATCTCAGTCGCCAGTATTCCATGACCCAAATTTTGTAATCTTTCCTACAAATCCAGTGCCAGGATATGGTAAAGCCCAACCACATGAGGCAAGCTACACACAGGACTTAAAAAATGATAATTACATTATATGGGAAACACCTCAGGACAAGACAGACACTAGGTAAAAGGCTGAAGCAACTTTCAAACAAATGGACAGAAAAACAAGCTGGGCCTACATGACAAATCAATTTTCAATAAAGTCTCAAAAAAGATAAGGAAAGGACACTTCATATTATCAAGAACAATCTGGGAACTCAATCATAAATATCTATGCTCCAAAAAAGGGCACCTACACACATAAAAAAACCTACAAGCTCAAAACACCTCACACACAATAATAGTGGGAACAACACCTCTCATCAATAGATGGATCATTGAGCAGAAATTAAACAGAACACAAACAAGATAAAGAAGTCATGAGACCAGATAACTATAGAGTATCCTAAAGCAAAGGATTATACATCCTATCACCACCTAAACTTACCCATGGTTATATCATCAAAACAAGCCTCATACAGAATAAAGTAATCAATAAGGAATGCCCACATATACAGAGTTGAACAATATACACTCAATACCTGGTGGAAAGAAATAAAAGAGGTATACATAAAAGATTAAAACTCTAACACTCTGAGTGCATACAGAAAGATACAGGAGACACAAGCAAATGAAACAAAAGGACTATAGAACAACCAAGAACCAAAGTTGGTTCTTTGAGAAAATCAACAAAGATAAAGCCAGACCACAGAGGGACAAGGGGGTGTCAAATTAACAAAATAGAAATGAAAAGAACTGTTCATAAATCAGGAAATTCAAAAATCAGATCCTACTAAAGCCTATATTCAACAATTGAAAATCTGGACAATTTCTGATACCAGGTACAAGATAAATCAGACAGATAAACCATTCACACGACCATAACTCTCTTGAA